>NW_020327064.1:0-10516 GCF_001858045.2 Oreochromis niloticus
CATTGGGCATCACTGTCATTTTGTTGCCTGCAAGCTAAAGCATGCAGACAAAAGTTAGGATGTGCTCATTTAGCAAGGTTTCTGACTGGTAGACATGAAAGAATTTGAGGGCAAGTTTTTTGCTCAGTGCTTTTCAAGACATTTCACACTGGAAACACATAATGCACACTACGTCTACCCTACCTGTCTCATTGATGGCATTTTCAGTACTTCTTAGGTAGCCCAGCAGAACATGTGTGATCTCTTGTCGTCTGTACAGTGGCATCTCCTGGATAACTGAAGCCATCCCACTCACACTGCAATAGTTGAAAGAAAATGTTATCATGTTGTCCTTTGTCACTACTGTCATTTTCATTTGCAACAAAATCTTGATTGTTCCAAGAAAGCTACTCACATGACTTGGTAGTTTGTGCAGCTGATGTTTGTGGTTGTATTTTTGAGCATTTCTGGAGTAAAACTTGGAAGGATGGTAATCAGTTTCACTTGGAACCAAATTTCAAAGTCGTTGTGTCGTGAAATTGGAGAAATGTGGACTGATGATGATGAAGGTCCTATTCATGACCCGATCTCTCACAACAGGCTGGAAATCTGGGGTCTGTGAAGTTGAGGTGGGAAAGAACATAAGCAATACAGAGATTGCATGTTGCAAATATACTCATTCAATATGTCACAAAGGTCGCAACCATTCTTTGGTATGATAGACTCCCTGAAGACTTGTGTAGCGGTTTAGCAAATGTCTTATTCTGTCTTATCCTGCTGGAATCAAACACCAGGATTGTCCTCCTTCACCCTTTAGAAGCCTAGCCTACCTGTTCACTGGCTGTCAGTTGTGTGAGGAATTTATCCACATTTTCCAGAGCGTTGCCCTCTTCCAGTCGCTCAAACACGAGATCAATGAAATCTGTGTCGTTGGAGGCTCCAGAGCTCAGTAGCAGCTGTGCCACCTCAGAGGGATCGAGTGTTGACAACAATCCAGCCTTCAAAAGGGAATCAACACATAGTTAGACAGCAGTAATGACCCGTGCTCTGGGTAAAGGATTACAGTTTGCAACCAAAGAAAGTGTGCTCTATGAATTGCTTGTATTTTTGATATAGCAAAAAAACTCCTGTGCGTGGCCTTTTTAAATCTAGAATATGATTTCCTGTTCTGAGGGAGGACTAGACGTGAAATGATGCTTACCGTAGAGATGTTGAAGTCTTTGAGGTCAGAGTATGCTGTATATTGGACGAATGGACCCAGATTTGCTTCAACCCATTGGGCATCACTGTCATTTTGTTGCCTGCAAGCTAAAGCATGCAGACAAAATTTAGGATGTGCTCAATTTAGCAAGGTTTCTGACTGGTAGACATGAAAGAAACTGGAGGCAAGTTTTTTGCTCAGTGCTTTTCGGGATATTTCACACTGGAAAACACATAATGCACACTACGTCTACCCTACCTGTCTCATTGATGGCATTTTCAGTACTTCTTAGGTAGCCCAGCAGAACATGTGTGATCTCTTGTCGTCTGTACAGTGGCATCTCCTGGATAACTGAAGCCATCCCACTCACACTGCAATAGTTGAAAGAAAATGTTATCATGTTGTCCTTTGTCACTACTGTCATTTTCATTTGCAACAAAATCTTGATTGTTCCAAGAAAGCTACTCACATGACTTGGTAGTTTGTGCAGCTGATGTTTGTGGTTGTATTTTTGAGCATTTCTGGAGTAAAACTTGGAAGGATGGTAATCAGTTTCACTTGGAACCAAATTTCAAAGTCGTTTGTCGTGAAATTGGAGAAATGTGGACTGATGATGATGAAGGTCCTATTCATGACCCGATCTCTCACAACAGGCTGGAAATCTGGGGTCTGTGAAGTTGAGGTGGGAAAGAACATAAGCAATACAGAGATTGCATGTTGCAAATATACTCATTCAATATGTCACAAAGGTCGCAACCAATTCTTTGGTATGATAGACTCCCTGAAGTCTTGTGTAGCGGTTTAGCAAATGTCTTATTCTGTCTTATCCTGCTGGAATCAAACACCAGGATTGTCCTCCTTCACCCTTTAGAAGCCTAGCCTACCTGTTCACTGGCTGTCAGTTGTGTGAGGAATTTATCCACATTTTCCAGAGCGTTGCCCTCTTCCAGTCGCTCAAACACGAGATCAATGAAATCTGTGTCGTTGGAGGCTCCAGAGCTCAGTAGCAGCTGTGCCACCTCAGAGGGATCGAGTGTTGACAACAATCCAGCCTTCAAAAGGGAATCAACACATAGTCAGACAGCAGTAATGACCCGTGCTCTGGGTAAAGGATTACAGTTCGCAACCAAAAAAGGTGTGCTCTATGAATTGCTTGTATTTTTGATATAGCAAAATAAACTCCTGTGCGTGGCCTTTTTAAGTCTAGAATACGGATTTCCTGTTCTGAGGGAGGACTAGACGTGAAATGTATGGCTTACCGTAGAGATGTTGAAGTCACTGAGGTCAGAGTATGCTGTATATTGGACGAATGGACCCAGATTTGCTTCAACCCATTGGGCATCACTGTCATTTTGTTGCCTGCAAGCTAAAGCATGCAGACAAAAGTTAGGATGTGCTCAATTTAGCAAGGTTTCTGACTGGTAGACATGAAAGAAACTGAGGGCAAGTTTTTTGCTCGGTGCTTTTGAAGACATTTCACACTGGAAAATACATCACGCACCCTACATCTACCCTACCTGTCTCATTGATGGTATTTTCAGTACTTCTTAGGTAGCCCAGGAGAACATGTGTGATCTCTTGTCGTCTGTACAGTGGCATCTCCTGGATGACTGAAGCCATCCCACTCACACTGCAATAGTTGAAAGAAAATGTTATCATGTTGTCCTTTGTCACTACTGTCATTTTCATTTGCAACAAAATCTTGATTGTTCCAAGAAGCTACTCACATGACTTGGTAGTTTGTGCAGCTGATGTTTTGTGGTTGTATTTTTGAGCATTTCTGGAGTAAAACTTGGAAGGATGGTAATCAGTTTCACTTGGAACCAAATTTCAAAGTCGTTTGTCGTGAAGCTGGAGAAATGTGGACTGATGATGATGAAGGTCCTATTCATGGCCCGATCTCTCACAACAGGCTGGAAATCTGGGGTCTGTGAAGTTGAGGTGGGAAAGAACATAAGCAATACAGAGATTGCATGTTGCAAATATACTCATTCAGTATGCCACAAAGGTCGCAACCAATTCTTTGCTATGATAGACTCCCTGAAGACTTGTGTAGCGGTTTAGCAAATGTCTTATTCTGTCTTATCCTGCTGGAATCAAACACCAGGATTGTCCTCCTTCACCCTTTAGAAGCCTAGCCTACCTGTTCACTGCTGTCAGTTGTGTGAGGAATTTATCCACATTTTCCAGAGCGTTGCCCTCTTCCAGTCGCTCAAACACGAGATCAATGAAAATCTGTGTCGTTGGAGGCTCCAGAGCTCAGTAGCAGCTGTGCCACCTCAGAGGGATCGAGTGTTGACAACAATCCAGCCTTCAAAAGGGAATCAACACATAGTTAGACAGCAGTAATGACCCGTGCTCTGGTAAGGATTACAGTTTGCAACCAAAGAAAGTGTGCTCTATGAATTGTTTGTCTTTTTGATATGGCAAAAAAATACTCCTGTGCGTGGCCTTTTTAAATCTAGAATATGGATTTCCTGTTCTGAGGGAGGACTAGACGTGAAATGTATAGCTTACCGTAGAGATGTTGAAGTCTTTGAGGTCAGAGTATGCTGTATATTGGACGAATGGACCCAGATTTGCTTCAACCCATTGGGCATCACTGTCATTTTGTTGCCTGCAAGCTAAAGCATGCAGACAAAATTTAGGATGTGCTCAATTTAGCAAGGTTTCTGACTGGTAGACATGAAAGAAACTGGAGGCAAGTTTTTTGCTCAGTGCTTTTCGGGATATTTCACACTGGAAAACACATAATGCACACTACGTCTACCCTACCTGTCTCATTGATGGCATTTCAGTACTTCTTAGGTAGCCCAGCAGAACATGTGTGATCTCTTGTCGTCTGTACAGTGGCATCTCCTGGATAACTGAAGCCATCCCACTCACACTGCAATAGTTGAAAGAAAATGTTATCATGTTGTCCTTTGTCACTACTGTAATTTTCATTTGCAACAAAATCTTGATTGTTCCAAGAAAGCTACTCACATGACTTGGTAGTTTGTGCAGCTGATGTTGTGGTTGTATTTTTGAGCATTTCTGGAGTAAAACTTGGAAGGATGGTAATCAGTTTCACTTGGAACCAAATTTCAAAGTCCTTTGTCGTGAAATTGGAGAAATGTGGACTGATGATGATGAAGGTCCTATTCATGACCCGATCTCTCACAACAGGCTGGAAATCTGGGGTCTGTGAAGTTGAGGTGGGAAAGAACATAAGCAATACAGAGATTGCATGTTGCAAATATACTCATTCAATATGTCACAAAGGTCGCAACCAATTCTTTGGTATGATAGACTCCCTGAAGTCTTGTGTAGCGGTTTAGCAAATGTCTTATTCTGTCTTATCCTGCTGGAATCAAACACCAGGATTGTCCTCCTTCACCCTTTAGAAGCCTAGCCTACCTGTTCACTGGCTGTCAGTTGTGTGAGGAATTTATCCACATTTTCCAGAGCGTTGCCCTCTTCCAGTCGCTCAAACACGAGATCAATGAAATCTGTGTCGTTGGAGGCTCCAGAGCTCAGTAGCAGCTGTGCCACCTCAGAGGGATCGAGTGTTGACAACAATCCAGCCTTCAAAAGGGAATCAACACATAGTCAGACAGCAGTAATGACCCGTGCTCTGGGTAAAGGATTACAGTTCGCAACCAAAAAAGGTGTGCTCTATGAATTGCTTGTATTTTTGATATAGCAAAATAAACTCCTGTGCGTGGCCTTTTTAAGTCTAGAATACGGATTTCCTGTTCTGAGGGAGGACTAGACGTGAAATGTATGGCTTACCGTAGAGATGTTGAAGTCACTGAGGTCAGAGTATGCTGTATATTGGACGAATGGACCCAGATTTGCTTCAACCATTGGGCATCACTGTCATTTTGTTGCCTGCAAGCTAAAGCATGCAGACAAAAGTTAGGATGTGCTCAATTTCGCAAGGTTTCTGACTGGTAGACATGAAAGAAACTGAGGGCAAGTTTTTTGCTCGGTGCTTTTGAAGACATTTCACACTGGAAAATACATCACGCACCCTACATCTACCCTACCTGTCTCATTGATGGTATTTTCAGTACTTCTTAGGTAGCCCAGGAGAACATGTGTGATCTCTTGTCGTCTGTACAGTGGCATCTCCTGGATGACTGAAGCCATCCCACTCACACTGCAATAGTTGAAAGAAAATGTTATCATGTTGTCCTTTGTCACTACTGTCATTTCATTTGCAACAAAATCTTGATTGTTCCAAGAAAGCTACTCACATGACTTGGTAGTTTGTGCAGCTGATGTTGTGGTTGTATTTTGAGCATTTCTGGAGTAAAACTTGGAAGGATGGTAATCAGTTTCACTTGGAACCAAATTTCAAAGTCGTTTGTCGTGAAGCTGGAGAAATGTGGACTGATGATGATGAAGGTCCTATTCATGGCCCGATCTCTCACAACAGGCTGGAAATCTGGGGTCTGTGAAGTTGAGGTGGAAAGACATAAGCAATACAGAGATTGCATGTTGCAAATATACTCATTCAGTATGCCACAAAGGTCGCAACCAATTCTTTGCTATGATAGACTCCCTGAAGACTTGTGTAGCGGTTTAGCAAATGTCTTCTTCTGTCTTATCCTGCTGAATCAAACACCAGGATTGTCCTCCTTCACCCTTTAGAAGCCTAGCCTACCTGTTCACTGGCTGTCAGTTGTGTGAGGAATTCATCCACATTTTCCAGAGCGTTGCCCTCTTCAAGTTGTTCAAACACAAGATCAATGAAATGTGTGTCGTTGGAGGCTCCAGAGCTCAGTAGCAGCTGTGCCATCTCAGAGGGATCGAGCGTTGACAACAATGCAGCCTTCAAAAGGGAATCAACACATAGTCAGACAGCAGTAATGACCAGTGCTCTGGGTGAAGGATTACAGTTTGCAACCAAAAAAGGTGTGCTCTATGAATTGCTTGTATTTTTGATATGGCAAAAAAATACTCCTGTGCGTGGCCTTTTTAAGTCTAGAATACGGATTTCCTGTTCTGAGGGAGGACTAGACGTGAAATGTATGGCTTACCGTAGAGATGTTGAAGTCACTGAGGTCAGAGTATGCTGTATATTGGACGAATGGACCCAGATTTGCTTCAACCCATTGGGCATCACTGTCATTTTGTTGCCTGCAAGCTAAAGCATGCAGACAAAAGTTAGGATGTGCTCAATTTAGCAAGGTTTCTGACTGGTAGACATGAAAGAAACTGAGGGCAAGTTTTTTGCTCGGTGCTTTTGAAGACATTTCACACTGGAAATACATCACGCACCCTACATCTACCCTACCTGTCTCATTGATGGTATTTTCAGTACTTCTTAGGTAGCCCAGGAGAACATGTGTGATCTCTTGTCGTCTGTACAGTGGCATCTCCTGGATGACTGAAGCCATCCCACTCACACTGCAATAGTGAAAGAAAATGTTGTCATGTTGTCCTTTGTCACTACTGTCATTTTCATTTGTAACAAAATCTTGATTGTTCCAAGAAAGCTACTCACATGACTTGGTAGTTTGTGCAGCTGATGTTTGTGG
Source organism: Oreochromis niloticus (assembly GCF_001858045.2). NCBI lineage: Eukaryota > Metazoa > Chordata > Actinopteri > Cichliformes > Cichlidae > Oreochromis > Oreochromis niloticus. The sequence goes on from NW_020327064.1 coordinate 6,709, forward strand.
TTGTATTTTTGAGCATTTCTGGAGTAAAACTTGGAAGGATGGTAATCAGTTTCACTTGGAACCAAATTTCAAAGTTGTTTGTCGTGAAATTGGAGAAATGTGGACTGATGATGATGAAGGTCCTATTCATGACCCGATCTCTCACAACAGGCTGGAAATCTGGGGTCTGTGAAGTTGAGGTGGAAAGAACATAAGCAATACAGAGATTGCATGTTGCAAATATACTCATTCAATATGCCACAAAGGTCACAACCAATTCTTTGCTATGATAGACTCCCTGAAGTCTTGTGTAGCGGTTTAGCAAATGTCTTCTTCTGTCTTATCCTGCTGGAATCAAACACCAGGATTGTCCTCCTTCACCCTTTAGAAGCCTAGCCTACCTGTTCACTGGCTGTCAGTTGTGTGAGGAATTTATCCACATTTTCCAGAGCGTTGCCCTCTTCCAGTCGCTCAAACACGAGATCAATGAAATCTGTGTCGTTGGAGGCTCCAGAGCTCAGTAGCAGCTGTGCCACCTCAGAGGGATCGAGTGTTGACAACAATCCAGCCTTCAAAAGGGAATCAACACATAGTCAGACAGCAGTAATGACCGTGCTCTGGTAAAGGATTACAGTTCGCAACCAAAAAAGGTGTGCTCTATGAATTGCTTGTATTTTTGATATAGCAAAATAAACTCCTGTGCGTGGCCTTTTTAAGTCTATAATATTGTTTTCTTGTTCTGAGGGAGGACTAGAAGTGAAATGTATGGCTTACCGTAGAGATGTTGAAGTCACTGAGGTCAGAGTATGCTGTATATTGGACGAATGGACCCAGATTTGCTTCAACCCATTGGGCATCACTGTCATTTTGTTGCCTGCAAGCTAAAGCATGCAGACAAAAGTTAGGATGTGCTCAATTTAGCAAGGTTTCTGACTGGTAGACATGAAAGAAACTGAGGGCAAGTTTTTTGCTCAGTGCTTTTTCGGGATATTTCACACTGGAAAACACATAATGCACACTACGTCTACCCTACCTGTCTCATTGATGGCATTTTCAGTACTTCTTAGGTAGCCCAGGAGAACATGTGTGATCTCTTGTCGTCTGTACAGTGGCATCTCCTGGATGACTGAAGCCATCCCACTCACACTGCAATAGTTGAAAGAAAATGTTCTCATGTTGTCCTTTGTCACTACTGTCATTTTCATTTGCAACAAAATCTTGATTGTTCCAAGAAAGCTACTCACATGACTTGGTAGTTTGTGCAGCTGATGTTTGTGGTTGTATTTTTGAGCATTTCTGGAGTAAAACTTGGAAGGATGGTAATCAGTTTCACTTGGAACCAATTTCAAAGTCCTTTGTCGTGAAGCTGGAGAAATGTGGACTGATGATGATGAAGGTCCTATTCATGACCCGATCTCTCACAACAGGCTGGAAATCTGGATCTGTGAAATTTAGGTGGGAAAGAACATAAGCAATACAGAGATTGCATGTTGCAAATATACTCATTCAGTATGCCACAAAGGTCGCAACCAATTCTTTGGTATGATAGACTCCCTGAAGTCTTGTGTAGCGGTTTAGCACATGTCTTATTCTGTCTTATCCTGCTGGAATCAACACCAGGATTGTCCTCCTTCACCCTTTAGAAGCCTAGCCTACCTGTTCACTGGCTTTCAGTTGTGTGAGGAATTCATCCACATTTTCCAGAGCGTTGCCCTCTTCCAGTCGCTCAAACACACGATCAATCAAATCTGTGTTATTGGAGGCTCTAGAGCTCAGTAGCAGCTGTGCCACCTGAGAAGGACTGAGGACTGACAACAATTCAGCCTACAAAAGGGAACCAGCATAATATCAGACAGCAGTAATGGCAATGGTCTGGGTCAAATGAATTCAGTTTACAGGAAGATATACAACTGCAGTTGGCACTCACAGTGGATAAATTCGGATTGAAGGCTTGCAAGTCCTGCAGAGTTGCATAATCAGAGAACTTGCCAAGGTTTGCCTTTAGCCACTCTTGGCTCCCCGTGATAGATGAGACACAGCCAGGATCTGCAGAAAAGCAAGAAAGTTATTGACAGGGTAATACACCACATGTTGTAATGGAAATACCAAAGTGAGCTTGAGTTTGTGCTTTTACCTGTTGAGTCATTTCTTGACAGGAAAGGTTTGATGAAGTGAGTGAAGACTGCTTGCTGTTGTCTCTGTCCATGGATGCCTTTGGCTTCCAAATGCCTGAATGCTACATGTGAGAGAAAGCTTTCAGCATCTAAACTTATAGTAAACTGCAAGTTTGCTGACTAGAGCAATATGGTACATATTTACTTACACAATCTGGTATGTCTGGCAGCTGAAGTTTTGGGAGCTAAGGCAAAATAGGAAGTTGAAAGATGGAGCGGCCAGAAACGGACGGATCTTTGTCTGGAACCAGCTGGTAATGAACTTCTCGCTCTGTAGTTGTACATGGCTGAAGTTGTCAATTCTCACTTCTCCAAGAGCCTCGAGCACATTTGATGAGGTCGGGTAGGTGTTGTTGCTGGCCTTGAATTGGCAGAAAAATCAACTTAGTTGGACCCAACTTCACGCAGGGAAACGGCAATATTGTGAAATTGTGATTTTGTACTTACCATGTTAGCAAATGTCTCAAGGGCCTGGTCCAGTACAGCAGAAGCTTTTTGGAAGAAAAGCTTCCAGACTTCTACCGGGTATATGTTTTGGCTTTTCAGTGTGCAGTTCAGCAGTGTGGGCAAGTTGCTGGATGTGAGATAGGCAGCCTTGAAAAAGAAAATTGACAAGAATACAGCTATTTTGTCAGAGCTCATGGAGATTTGTGTCAGGACCACAATGGGGCAAAATCCCATGTTCTGTTTTGGATTCCAAAGTGAGTTTAAAACGAATCTTACAGAGGAACAGGCATGTTCTGTGATGGTGAAATTGCACAGGGCTGCAGAGGAATTGCCAGCTGATAGGATCTGTTCAAGTTTTGAACTGTGGAAAAAAACACAATAAATTGAAATCCAATGTCCCCTTAATCACACTGTGTTAACGAATTTTACCTAGACAGAATCAACATTGGACAAAACAGCAATTCACCCACCCATCAGCTGCATCACAAATGAGATTCACTGTGAAAAGAGAATGGTTGTGTGTCAGATAATAGTCCTTCAGAATGCATTGTTATCCTTAGAGTTGAAATGTCTGCTTTTAGACAGACTTACCATGAACTGGGTCACCTTGCACTGAAGACAAAGAAATGTAAGTGTTAGTGTAGTGGAACATCTTCAAGTGCAAATACCTTGACTCTATCACAGTTGGACAGTTAGTGTGCCAAACTCGGATCAAATATTGGATAACCCATGTAAGACGCCCCAAAGAAATAAACTTACCACAAAGGAAGCTGGAACTGAGCAACCTGTTTGAGAAAAAAAAACATAAATGAATCAATGCAGTAGTCATTACAGTGGTGGTACTGGGCTTTTGAGAAAAGTTTAGTCAGGAAAGCATATTTGCCACATACGTGGGAATGTGTCCTGGAGGTACTGCTCGCTTGATCTCACGCCCTGTGAAAGGTCCAGTGGCAATGCTTCCAAACTCTGCTCAAGACCATTGTATCTAAAGGAAGAAAAGAATTCATTGTGACTTGTCAGGAGCCTCAGCTTGGCATTGTGCACACCCAAAATGTCTAACTGTGGATGTCAGAAATATCTTACACAGCCTGGTAGGATTCACAGGTGATGTTACTGGGGATCACCCGCAAGCTGCTAGGAAGGATGCTCGCCATCACAGGAACCAAATAAACCTGGAACCACTGTTGATAGTCTTGTGGCTGAAAGTC
>NW_020327065.1:0-30642 GCF_001858045.2 Oreochromis niloticus
TAATTTGGAGCATAAAAATCACACACAGGAGGGAATGTTAGAGTGAATTGTAATGTTTGTCATTTTTATGCTTACCATCCATCTCTACATTGTTTAACTGTGGGATGAAAAGAATTCACTGTCCCCCCCCAGATTCTCGAGGTTCTGGGTGGGGGCTGTAGTCTTTTATTACAGACACATCCTTGTGAAGGTCTTTTTGATGTAAGCTTCCTGCCAGCAGGAGGTCTCACACACACACACACACACACACACACACACATTCTACATACATACAGAAGTTCACACATATACATACAATGCTTGTCTGAGAACCATGTGGGCGTTGCTTTGCTGTGATGCGTTTGTGTGAACTGTTTCTCATAAAAGCAGCGGGAGGAGGCCGGAGTGGGGTCATTTTCGTAGTAGACACCAACGAGACCTCCCTTGCAAGGAAAATCGATCGATCGCTGACTGTCTTGTTTTCTTCATGATGAATAAGTCTCTAAACCAGCGGGGCTTGTGGAAACACAGACCCAACACAAGGGCCATTGATTTTGCACCCCCATCAACGAGGTCGGACCCAATTGTTCTGTGAACCCTTCCATGGCATCCCTGGTTAGGTTAGAGAGTCTCAGCACATTGTAGTGAACATAATTAATGCGATCAACATTCTTATTGGGCGTTATCCATATGAATATGCTTTCAAATCCTGAAGCTACTTGGTCCACTAATTTATACTCGTTTGGAACTCTCCTATTGAGTCGATCCAGGTGGGTGAATTCAGTCTAGGATCATAAACGTGTCCCTGGGTCTCTTTTTGCCAAATGTGTCTCTTACGTTTTGCTGCTAAAGTGCGTGTATTGCGTTGTGGAATGGCTTTACCTTGTTTCCGATTAGCATGAGTGGAGCTCCCAGTCGCACCATAGCACACGTCCCTTCACTTCTCAGAGGAACCCGAACCAAAAGAGTGCTATGTCCACAGTAATATACAACCTTACATTGTTTATGGTTCTTCCCGTGAGTGTGACAGAACACCAGCTTGGGTCAATTTCTCCCAATTTGTACTTTACATCATCCATTGAAAACTTAAAACATGTATAGTTGTCTTTCTTGGCATAAATGGTCCAATGTTGTCTGCTTTGGGATTGGGGAAATAGACTAGACAAGAGAGTGCAGTTGCCAGTACTCACTGCACCTTTAGTCAGCTGCAACATACAGTCATAGCCCCACTTGTCCTCTACATTGCAAAAACTCAAATCTTACCAAGTATATTTGTCTTATTCAAGTCAAAATATCTAATCACACTTAAAATAAGCCATAATAAGCTAAAGAGTAACGTTTCAGTGATATATAGGAACTTGTTTTTAGACAGTACATCTTGGATATCTTGTTAAGTAAAAACTCTTGAAAACATATTGTTTTGAGTCATATCTCACACAAAACAAGCTTTTTTGGAATTTCATAAACGTTTTAAGCTGCTGTGTTATTTGTAAAAGCTGTATCATCTTGTTTCAAGAAATAGACCTAACTTGAATCAAGACATCAAATCTACTTTATTGAGACTGCAGGTTAATAACATGCCAACATTGCATTATTATGAGTCTTAGTATCTTAAGCACAGTGTATTTATTTTCTTACATACCAGTCAAACCATATCAATGTGACATTGAAAAGAGGCAAAACACTGAAATTGTTTCCCTCTCAGTTGTGTTGCACTGAACAGATTGCGCAAAAGTAAATAAAAAGTAAATAGAACAATAATTTTTTGCCAGTGTTTAAAAACATATTTCAGCCCACATATTCACAAAAGACTCAAAAATGATGTTTGATGATGTCAGTGAGATCATACTTCACTGGAATGTACTTGCTGTTACTAAAGTTTACATAGTGGTATGCTGTATAATCAACAAGATTTCCAGCATCCACAAAAATATTTGCCTGAGCTAGACAGGGAACTTCTACCTCATAAGCTAAATATTGATCATTCCACCCAACTGTAGAGAGAGGCTGGCATTCAAAACAATACACAGATGCATTTACAATATAGATGTTTTTAACAAGTGCAAACTCTGGAGCATCATTTATGACATCAGAAATAACCAAAGATTTTTCACATGAATGTTTATTTCCATGTAGCATATTCCACTGTACAGACACTACATGGTCAACTTGCTCAATGAAGTCTTCAATCTTTCCTTCTACATAATGACCATTTTTCACCTCAGAGGCTGGACCAATGTCGACTTCACTTGAAAAAATGGGATGTTTCTCATGCACGTTCTGACTACATTCATAAAGTTGGTTGTGCTTCACAAGAGATTTACAAATATTCTTAAAACTACTTTTCAGAGCCCACTGCTTGAAGAAACAATGTTTTGACTCAAAGCGCATACACATATGCCTCACTGTAGGACAAAGAGCCTTAATCTGAGAAGGAAGATGCAGTAAATAATGATGTTTAGGTATAATATTTTCATCTGGAAACAGTTGTTTGAAATGTTTTAAATGCACCTCTATTAAAAGCTTCAGTCTGGAGAGAGTTGAGACAGCAATAATAGGTGAAAACAGAATTTTTATGATCTCTAACATGTTACGTAGCATTTGTGTGCAATGATTTTCTCCAATTTTGTCCATAAGAAATGGAAGGATCTTAGACAAAACCAGCATCTGCCCAGCTGACTGTTTCAATTTATTTTCATTTGATGACAGCGTACTGACAGATATGGGGCAAGGCTGCTGAGATTTTCCCAGGTCGTCAGCTCGATTCTCCTCCTGCTTTTGTTGTGCAAACTACCCATCATCTTTGAGTCCTGGCACATTTGTATTTGTTTACTCAGAGTAGCTCAGATCCAAGGCAGGCCAAACACCCCGGCAGCTCCACCCACCTCCTCTGCTGTCCAGAAGAGGACCTCTGACTTCTTGCACATCTGCCAGATGTGGCGGTACGACATCGATGGGGAAGATGACAACGTGACCGGGCTTCTCCTTCAGTGAGCTGCTGCTCTTCTGCTGCAACCGGCAAAGCATCTGGCAAGCCGCTCAAGACACTCGCACGGGGCCGGCACCCGCAAAGCATCTGGCAAGCCGCTCAAGACACCTGCAGGACAAATACCGCCGCAGCTCCTGCTACCACCTCCGCTGTCCAGACTGATCCTTGTACATCTGCCAGATGTGGCGGTACGACATCCAAGGGGAAGATGACGAAGTGGCCGGGGTTCTCCTTCAGGGAGTTCCTGCTCCTCACATACAAGTTCTAGAAGCTCATCTTTCCAAGCTCCTTAGTCTACGATGACAGAGAACATTCACAGACAAAATATTCAATACAACTTCTCAACAACAAAGGGACATCTTCTCACACACACACACACACTAAACATTAAAATGTTCTATACCTGGTACTTTAACGATGAACAACCTCAAAAAAACAACAAAAAAAACAGGTTTCTCCATGCCCCTCGTGTCAGAGTCTGTGGATAAGAAAAAAACAAAAAAAAGAAATTCAGAGACCCCTCTGAGTGGGGAGCCCATAATCTGGCGAAGCGCTCAAGAAATTCGCACAGGTGCCCGCTAACTGCAAAGAAGTCCGGCAAAATGCTCAAGATGCCCGCACAAAGCGCCGGCTACTTGGCAAGGCTTCGGGCGAAACGCTCAAGATATCTTTGACAGCCGAAGGCTACCCGGCAAAAACTTCCGGGCGAGGCGCTCAAAACTGCACAGGGTTGCCGGCAAACCCGGCAAAGCTACACCCACCTCTTCCGTTGTCCCGACGTATGCATCAGTCTTCTTGTACATCTCGCAGATGTGGCGGTACGACATCCAAGGGGAAGATGACGACGTGGCCAGGGTTCTCCGTCAGCGAGCTGCTGCTTTTCTTCTTCACTCTGGCCTGAAGACAAAGACCATTGATCCGGATTATTGATCAGATGATTCATTGATTCTGCAGTGAAACGTTCAAGTTTGTGCAGATTTCCTGCTCTTTGTCACTTGCAGCCCATAAATCAACCAAAAACCCAGACAGACTTTCTAATTCATTTGAAAGCCTGATGCTTAGCCTTGTCCATCCTAATCGTAAAAATGGAAAAACAGTTTTATTGGTTATCATCTATCGTCCACCTGGGGCCTTACACAGAGTTTCTGTCTTATTTAGTACTCAGCTCAGATAAAATAATTATTGTGAGTGATTTTAACATCCATGTAGACGCTAAAAATGACAGCCGCCACACAGCATTTAATCTCTTATTAGACTCAACTGGCTTTTCTCAACATGTAAAAGAACCCACCCACCACTTTAATCACACTCTACATCTCGCCATAACACTAGATTTACTAACCCTGCGCAAATATGCGGAAATTCCCTGAGCCCAACACCGACTAGAATTACTGACTTTTTTATTTTCTGGTACAAGTCCCGAGGAGTTATTCAGCCCTGCTGAGATTTTCCCAGGTCGTCAGCTCGATTCTCCTCCTGCTTTTGTTGTGCAAACTACCCATCATCTTTGAGTCCTGGCACATTTGTATTTGTTTACTCAGAGTAGCTCAGATCCAAGGCAGGCCAAACACCCCGGCAGCTCCACCCACCTCCTCTGCTGTCCAGAAGAGGACCTCTGACTTCTTGCACATCTGCCAGATGTGGCGGTACGACATCGATGGGGAAGATGACAACGTGACCGGGCTTCTCCTTCAGTGAGCTGCTGCTCTTCTGCTGCAACCGGCAAAGCATCTGGCAAGCCGCTCAAGACACTCGCACGGGGCCGGCACCCGCAAAGCATCTGGCAAGCCGCTCAAGACACCTGCAGGACAAATACCGCCGCAGCTCCTGCTACCACCTCCGCTGTCCAGACTGATCCTTGTACATCTGCCAGATGTGGCGGTACGACATCCAAGGGGAAGATGACGAAGTGGCCGGGGTTCTCCTTCAGGGAGTTCCTGCTCCTCACATACAAGTTCTAGAAGCTCATCTTTCCAAGCTCCTTAGACTACGATGACAGAGAACATTCACAGACAAAATATTCAACACAACTTATCAACAACAAAGGGACATCTTCTCACACACACACACACACTAAACATTAAAATGTTCTATACCTGGTACTTTAACGATGAACAACCTCAAAAAAACAACAAAAAAAACAGGTTTCTCCATGCCCCTCGTGTCAGAGTCTGTGGATAAGAAAAAAACAAAAAAAAGAAATTCAGAGACCCCTCTGAGTGGGGAGCCCATAATCTGGCGAAGCGCTCAAGAAATTCGCACAGGTGCCCGCTAACTGCAAAGAAGTCCGGCAAAATGCTCAAGATGCCCGCACAAAGCGCCGGCTACTTGGCAAGGCTTCGGGCGAAACGCTCAAGATATCTTTGACAGCCGAAGGCTACCCGGCAAAACTTCCGGGCGAGGCGCTCAAAACTGCACAGGGTTGCCGGCAAACCCGGCAAAGCTACACCACCTCTTCCGTTGTCCCGACGTATGCATCAGTCTTCTTGTACATCTCGCAGATGTGGCGGTACGACATCCAAGGGGAAGATGACGACGTGGCCAGGGTTCTCCGTCAGCGAGCTGCTGCTTTTCTTCTTCACTCTGGCCTGAAGACAAAGACCATTGATCCGGATTATTGATCAGATGATTCATTGATTCTGCAGTGAAACGTTCAAGTTTGTGCAGATTTCCTGCTCTTTGTCACTTGCAGCCCATAAATCAACCAAAAACCCAGACAGACTTTCTAATTCATTTGAAAGCCTGATGCTTAGCCTTGTCCATCCTAATCGTAAAAATGGAAAAACAGTTTTATTGGTTATCATCTATCGTCCACCTGGGGCCTTACACAGAGTTTCTGTCTTATTTAGTACTCAGCTCAGATAAAATAATTATTGTGAGTGATTTTAACATCCATGTAGACGCTAAAAATGACAGCCGCCACACAGCATTTAATCTCTTATTAGACTCAACTGGCTTTTCTCAACATGTAAAAGAACCCACCCACCACTTTAATCACACTCTACATCTCGCCATAACACTAGATTTACTAACCCTGCGCAAATATGCGGAAATTCCCTGAGCCCAACACCGACTAGAATTACTGACTTTTTTATTTTCTGGTACAAGTCCCGAGGAGTTATTCAGCCCTGCTGAGATTTTCCCAGGTCGTCAGCTCGATTCTCCTCCTGCTTTTGTTGTGCAAACTACCCATCATCTTTGAGTCCTGGCACATTTGTATTTGTTTACTCAGAGTAGCTCAGATCCAAGGCAGGCCAAACACCCCGGCAGCTCCACCCACCTCCTCTGCTGTCCAGAAGAGGACCTCTGACTTCTTGCACATCTGCCAGATGTGGCGGTACGACATCGATGGGGAAGATGACAACGTGACCGGGCTTCTCCTTCAGTGAGCTGCTGCTCTTCTGCTGCAACCGGCAAAGCATCTGGCAAGCCGCTCAAGACACTCGCACGGGGCCGGCACCCGCAAAGCATCTGGCAAGCCGCTCAAGACACCTGCAGGACAAATACCGCCGCAGCTCCTGCTACCACCTCCGCTGTTCAGACTGATCCTTGTACATCTGCCAGATGTGGCGGTACGACATCCAAGGGGAAGATGACGAAGTGGCCGGGGTTCTCCTTCAGGGAGCTCCTGCTCCTCACATACAAGTTCTAGAAGCTCATCTTTCCAAGCTCCTTAGACTACGATGACAGAGAACAGTCACAGACAAAATATTCAATGCAACTTCTCAACAACAAAGGGACATCTTTTCACACACACACACACACACACACACACACACTAAACATTAAAATGTTCTATACCTGGTACATTGACGACGGACAACCTCAAAAAAATGACGACGTGGCCGGGGTTCTCGTTCAGGGAGCTCCTGCTCCTCACATACAAGTTCTAGAAGCTCATCTTTCCAAGCTCCTTAGACTACGATGACAGAGAACAGTCACAGACAAAATATTCAATACAACTTCTCAACAACAAAGGGACATCTTTTCACACACACACACACACACACACACACACACACACACTAAACATTAAAATGTTCTATACCTGGTACATTGTCGACGGACAACCTCAAAAAAATGACGACGTGGCCGGGGTTCTCGTTCAGGGAGCTCCTGCTCCTCACATACAAGTTCTAGAAGCTCATCTTTCCAAGCTCCTTAGACTACGATGACAGAGAACATTCACAGACAAAATATTCAACACAACTTATCAACAACAAAGGGACATCTTCTCACACACACACACACACTAAACATTAAAATGTTCTATACCTGGTACTTTAACGATGAACAACCTCAAAAAAACAACAAAAAAACAGGTTTCTCCATGCCCCTCGTGTCAGAGTCTGTGGATAAGAAAAAAACAAAAAAAGAAATTCAGAGACCCCTCTGAGTGGGGAGCCCATAATCTGGCGAAGCGCTCAAGAAATTCGCACAGGTGCCCGCTAACTGCAAAGAAGTCCGGCAAAATGCTCAAGATGCCCGCACAAAGCGCCGGCTACTTGGCAAGGCTTCGGGCGAAACGCTCAAGATATCTTTGACAGCCGAAGGCTACCCGGCAAAAACTTCCGGGCGAGGCGCTCAAAACTGCACAGGGTTGCCGGCAAACCCGGCAAAGCTACACCCACCTCTTCCGTTGTCCCGACGTATGCATCAGTCTTCTTGTACATCTCGCAGATGTGGCGGTACGACATCCAAGGGGAAGATGACGACGTGGCCAGGGTTCTCCGTCAGCGAGCTGCTGCTTTTCTTCTTCACTCTGGCCTGAAGACAAAGACCATTGATCCGGATTATTGATCAGATGATTCATTGATTCTGCAGCAGTGATTGATTCTGCAGTGAAACGTTCAAGTTTGTGCAGATTTCCTGCTCTTTGTCACTTGCAGCCCATAAATCAACCAAAAACCCAGACAGACTTTCTAATTCATTTGAAAGCCTGATGCTTAGCCTTGTCCATCCTAATCGTAAAAATGGAAAAACAGTTTTATTGGTTATCATCTATCGTCCACCTGGGGCCTTACACAGAGTTTCTGTCTTATTTAGTACTCAGCTCAGATAAAATAATTATTGTGAGTGATTTTAACATCCATGTAGACGCTAAAAATGACAGCCGCCACACAGCATTTAATCTCTTATTAGACTCAACTGGCTTTTCTCAACATGTAAAAGAACCCACCCACCACTTTAATCACACTCTACATCTCGCCATAACACTAGATTTACTAACCCTGCGCAAATATGCGGAAATTCCCTGAGCCCAACACCGACTAGAATTACTGACTTTTTTATTTTCTGGTACAAGTCCCGAGGAGTTATTCAGCCCTGCTGAGATTTTCCCAGGTCGTCAGCTCGATTCTCCTCCTGCTTTTGTTGTGCAAACTACCCATCATCTTTGAGTCCTGGCACATTTGTATTTGTTTACTCAGAGTAGCTCAGATCCAAGGCAGGCCAAACACCCCGGCAGCTCCACCCACCTCCTCTGCTGTCCAGAAGAGGACCTCTGACTTCTTGCACATCTGCCAGATGTGGCGGTACGACATCGATGGGGAAGATGACAACGTGACCGGGCTTCTCCTTCAGTGAGCTGCTGCTCTTCTGCTGCATCTGGCAAGCCGCTCAAGACACTCGCACGGGGCCGGCACCCGCAAAGCATCTGGCAAGCCGCTCAAGACACCTGCAGGACAAATACCGCCGCAGCTCCTGCTACCACCTCCGCTGTTCAGACTGATCCTTGTACATCTGCCAGATGTGGCGGTACGACATCCAAGGGGAAGATGACGAAGTGGCCGGGGTTCTCCTTCAGGGAGCTCCTGCTCCTCACATATAAGTTCTAGAAGCTCATCTTTCCAAGCTCCTTAGACTACGATGACAGAGAACAGTCACAGACAAAATATTCAATACAACTTCTCAACAACAAAGGGACATCTTTCACACACACACACACACACACACACTAAACATTAAAATGTTCTATACCTGGTACATTGACGACGGACAACCTCAAAAAAATGACGACGTGGCCGGGGTTCTCGTTCAGGGAGCTCCTGCTCCTCACATACAAGTTCTAGAAGCTCATCTTTCCAAGCTCCTTAGACTACGATGACAGAGAACATTCACAGACAAAATATTCAATACAACTTCTCAACAACAAAGGGACATCTTTTCACACACACACACACACACACACACACTAAACATTAAAATGTTCTATACCTGGTACATTGTCGACGGACAACCTCAAAAAAATGACGACGTGGCCGGGTTCTCGTTCAGGGAGCTCCTGCTCCTCACATACAAGTTCTAGAAGCTCATCTTTCCAAGCTCCTTAGACTACGATGACAGAGAACATTCACAGACAAAATATTCAACACAACTTATCAACAACAAAGGGACATCTTCTCACACACACACACACACACTAAACATTAAAATGTTCTATACCTGGTACTTTAACGATGAACAACCTCAAAAAACAACAAAAAAAACAGGTTTCTCCATGCCCCTCGTGTCAGAGTCTGTGGATAAGAAAAAAACAAAAAAAGAAATTCAGAGACCCCTCTGAGTGGGGAGCCCATAATCTGGCGAAGCGCTCAAGAAATTCGCACAGGTGCCCGCTAACTGCAAAGAAGTCCGGCAAAATGCTCAAGATGCCCGCACAAAGCGCCGGCTACTTGGCAAGGCTTCGGGCGAAACGCTCAAGATATCTTTGACAGCCGAAGGCTACCCGGCAAAAACTTCCGGGCGAGGCGCTCAAAACTGCACAGGGTTGCCGGCAAACCCGGCAAAGCTACACCCACCTCTTCCGTTGTCCCGACGTATGCATCAGTCTTCTTGTACATCTCGCAGATGTGGCGGTACGACATCCAAGGGGAAGATGACGACGTGGCCAGGGTTCTCCGTCAGCGAGCTGCTGCTTTTCTTCTTCACTCTGGCCTGAAGACAAAGACCATTGATCCGGATTATTGATCAGATGATTCATTGATTCTGCAGCAGTGATTGATTCTGCAGTGAAACGTTCAAGTTTGTGCAGATTTCCTGCTCTTTGTCACTTGCAGCCCATAAATCAACCAAAACCCAGACAGACTTTCTAATTCATTTGAAAGCCTGATGCTTAGCCTTGTCCATCCTAATCGTAAAAATGGAAAAACAGTTTTATTGGTTATCATCTATCGTCCACCTGGGGCCTTACACAGAGTTTCTGTCTTATTTAGTACTCAGCTCAGATAAAATAATTATTGTGAGTGATTTTAACATCCATGTAGACGCTAAAAATGACAGCCGCCACACAGCATTTAATCTCTTATTAGACTCAACTGGCTTTTCTCAACATGTAAAAGAACCCACCCACCACTTTAATCACACTCTACATCTCGCCATAACACTAGATTTACTAACCCTGCGCAAATATGCGGAAATTCCCTGAGCCCAACACCGACTAGAATTACTGACTTTTTTATTTTCTGGTACAAGTCCCGAGGAGTTATTCAGCCCTGCTGAGATTTTCCCAGGTCGTCAGCTCGATTCTCCTCCTGCTTTTGTTGTGCAAACTACCCATCATCTTTGAGTCCTGGCACATTTGTATTTGTTTACTCAGAGTAGCTCAGATCCAAGGCAGGCCAAACACCCCGGCAGCTCCACCCACCTCCTCTGCTGTCCAGAAGAGGACCTCTGACTTCTTGCACATCTGCCAGATGTGGCGGTACGACATCGATGGGGAAGATGACAACGTGACCGGGCTTCTCCTTCAGTGAGCTGCTGCTCTTCTGCTGCATCTGGCAAGCCGCTCAAGACACTCGCACGGGGCCGGCACCCGCAAAGCATCTGGCAAGCCGCTCAAGACACCTGCAGGACAAATACCGCCGCAGCTCCTGCTACCACCTCCGCTGTTCAGACTGATCCTTGTACATCTGCCAGATGTGGCGGTACGACATCCAAGGGGAAGATGACGAAGTGGCCGGGGTTCTCCTTCAGGGAGCTCCTGCTCCTCACATATAAGTTCTAGAAGCTCATCTTTCCAAGCTCCTTAGACTACGATGACAGAGAACAGTCACAGACAAAATATTCAATACAACTTCTCAACAACAAAGGGACATCTTTTCACACACACACACACACACTAAACATTAAAATGTTCTATACCTGGTACATTGACGACGGACAACCTCAAAAAATGACGACGTGGCCGGGTTCTCGTTCAGGGAGCTCCTGCTCCTCACATACAAGTTCTAGAAGCTCATCTTTCCAAGCTCCTTAGACTACGATGACAGAGAACAGTCACAGACAAAATATTCAATACAACTTCTCAACAACAAAGGGACATCTTTTCACACACACACACACACACACACACTAAACATTAAAATGTTCTATACCTGGTACATTGTCGACGGACAACCTCAAAAAAATGACGACGTGGCCGGGGTTCTCGTTCAGGGAGCTCCTGCTCCTCACATACAAGTTCTAGAAGCTCATCTTTCCAAGCTCCTTAGACTACGATGACAGAGAACATTCACAGACAAAATATTCAACACAACTTATCAACAACAAAGGGACATCTTCTCACACACACACACACACACTAAACATTAAAATGTTCTATACCTGGTACTTTAACGATGAACAACCTCAAAAAAACAAAAAAAACAGGTTTCTCCATGCCCCTCGTGTCAGAGTCTGTGGATAAGAAAAAAACAAAAAAAAGAAATTCAGAGACCCCTCTGAGTGGGGAGCCCATAATCTGGCGAAGCGCTCAAGAAATTCGCACAGGTGCCCGCTAACTGCAAAGAAGTCCGGCAAAATGCTCAAGATGCCCGCACAAAGCGCCGGCTACTTGGCAAGGCTTCGGGCGAAACGCTCAAGATATCTTTGACAGCCGAAGGCTACCCGGCAAAAACTTCCGGGCGAGGCGCTCAAAACTGCACAGGGTTGCCGGCAAACCCGGCAAAGCTACACCCACCTCTTCCGTTGTCCCGACGTATGCATCAGTCTTCTTGTACATCTCGCAGATGTGGCGGTACGACATCCAAGGGGAAGATGACGACGTGGCCAGGGTTCTCCGTCAGCGAGCTGCTGCTTTTCTTCTTCACTCTGGCCTGAAGACAAAGACCATTGATCCGGATTATTGATCAGATGATTCATTGATTCTGCAGCAGTGATTGATTCTGCAGTGAAACGTTCAAGTTTGTGCAGATTTCCTGCTCTTTGTCACTTGCAGCCCATAAATCAACCAAAAACCCAGACAGACTTTCTAATTCATTTGAAAGCCTGATGCTTAGCCTTGTCCATCCTAATCGTAAAAATGGAAAAACAGTTTTATTGGTTATCATCTATCGTCCACCTGGGGCCTTACACAGAGTTTCTGTCTTATTTAGTACTCAGCTCAGATAAAATAATTATTGTGAGTGATTTTAACATCCATGTAGACGCTAAAAATGACAGCCGCCACACAGCATTTAATCTCTTATTAGACTCAACTGGCTTTTCTCAACATGTAAAAGAACCCACCCACCACTTTAATCACACTCTACATCTCGCCATAACACTAGATTTACTAACCCTGCGCAAATATGCGGAAATTCCCTGAGCCCAACACCGACTAGAATTACTGACTTTTTTATTTTCTGGTACAAGTCCCGAGGAGTTATTCAGCCCTGCTGAGATTTTCCCAGGTCGTCAGCTCGATTCTCCTCCTGCTTTTGTTGTGCAAACTACCCATCATCTTTGAGTCCTGGCACATTTGTATTTGTTTACTCAGAGTAGCTCAGATCCAAGGCAGGCCAAACACCCCGGCAGCTCCACCCACCTCCTCTGCTGTCCAGAAGAGGACCTCTGACTTCTTGCACATCTGCCAGATGTGGCGGTACGACATCGATGGGGAAGATGACAACGTGACCGGGCTTCTCCTTCAGTGAGCTGCTGCTCTTCTGCTGCAACCGGCAAAGCATCTGGCAAGCCGCTCAAGACACTCGCACGGGGCCGGCACCCGCAAAGCATCTGGCAAGCCGCTCAAGACACCTGCAGGACAAATACCGCCGCAGCTCCTGCTACCACCTCCGCTGTTCAGACTGATCCTTGTACATCTGCCAGATGTGGCGGTACGACATCCAAGGGGAAGATGACGAAGTGGCCGGGGTTCTCCTTCAGGGAGCTCCTGCTCCTCACATATAAGTTCTAGAAGCTCATCTTTCCAAGCTCCTTAGACTACGATGACAGAGAACAGTCACAGACAAAATATTCAATGCAACTTCTCAACAACAAAGGGACATCTTTTCACACACACACACACACACACGCACGCACACACACACACACACACACACACACACACACTAAACATTAAAATGTTCTATACCTGGTACATTGACGACGGACAACCTCAAAAAAATGACGACGTGGCCGGGGTTCTCGTTCAGGGAGCTCCTGCTCCTCACATACAAGTTCTAGAAGCTCATCTTTCCAAGCTCCTTAGACTACGATGACAGAGAACATTCACAGACAAAATATTCAATACAACTTCTCAACAACAAAGGGACATCTTTTCACACACACACACACACACACACACTAAACATTAAAATGTTCTATACCTGGTACATTGTCGACGGACAACCTCAAAAAAATGACGACGTGGCCGGGGTTCTCGTTCAGGGAGCTCCTGCTCCTCACATACAAGTTCTAGAAGCTCATCTTTCCAAGCTCCTTAGACTACGATGACAGAGAACATTCACAGACAAAATATTCAACACAACTTATCAACAACAAAGGGACATCTTCTCACACACACACACACACTAAACATTAAAATGTTCTATACCTGGTACTTTAACGATGAACAACCTCAAAAAAACAACAAAAAAACAGGTTTCTCCATGCCCCTCGTGTCAGAGTCTGTGGATAAGAAAAAAACAAAAAAAAGAAATTCAGAGACCCCTCTGAGTGGGGAGCCCATAATCTGGCGAAGCGCTCAAGAAATTCGCACAGGTGCCCGCTAACTGCAAAGAAGTCCGGCAAAATGCTCAAGATGCCCGCACAAAGCGCCGGCTACTTGGCAAGGCTTCGGGCGAAACGCTCAAGATATCTTTGACAGCCGAAGGCTACCGGCAAAAACTTCCGGGCGAGGCGCTCAAAACTGCACAGGGTTGCCGGCAAACCCGGCAAAGCTACACCCACCTCTTCCGTTGTCCCGACGTATGCATCAGTCTTCTTGTACATCTCGCAGATGTGGCGGTACGACATCCAAGGGGAAGATGACGACGTGGCCAGGGTTCTCCGTCAGCGAGCTGCTGCTTTTCTTCTTCACTCTGGCCTGAAGACAAAGACCATTGATCCGGATTATTGATCAGATGATTCATTGATTCTGCAGCAGTGATTGATTCTGCAGTGAAACGTTCAAGTTTGTGCAGATTTCCTGCTCTTTGTCACTTGCAGCCCATAAATCAACCAAAAACCCAGACAGACTTTCTAATTCATTTGAAAGCCTGATGCTTAGCCTTGTCCATCCTAATCGTAAAAATGGAAAAACAGTTTTATTGGTTATCATCTATCGTCCACCTGGGGCCTTACACAGAGTTTCTGTCTTATTTAGTACTCAGCTCAGATAAAATAATTATTGTGAGTGATTTTAACATCCATGTAGACGCTAAAAATGACAGCCGCCACACAGCATTTAATCTCTTATTAGACTCAACTGGCTTTTCTCAACATGTAAAAGAACCCACCCACCACTTTAATCACACTCTACATCTCGCCATAACACTAGATTTACTAACCCTGCGCAAATATGCGGAAATTCCCTGAGCCCAACACCGACTAGAATTACTGACTTTTTATTTTCTGGTACAAGTCCCGAGGAGTTATTCAGCCCTGCTGAGATTTTCCCAGGTCGTCAGCTCGATTCTCCTCCTGCTTTTGTTGTGCAAACTACCCATCATCTTTGAGTCCTGGCACATTTGTATTTGTTTACTCAGAGTAGCTCAGATCCAAGGCAGGCCAAACACCCCGGCAGCTCCACCCACCTCCTCTGCTGTCCAGAAGAGGACCTCTGACTTCTTGCACATCTGCCAGATGTGGCGGTACGACATCGATGGGGAAGATGACAACGTGACCGGGCTTCTCCTTCAGTGAGCTGCTGCTCTTCTGCTGCATCTGGCAAGCCGCTCAAGACACTCGCACGGGGCCGGCACCCGCAAAGCATCTGGCAAGCCGCTCAAGACACCTGCAGGACAAATACCGCCGCAGCTCCTGCTACCACCTCCGCTGTTCAGACTGATCCTTGTACATCTGCCAGATGTGGCGGTACGACATCCAAGGGGAAGATGACGAAGTGGCCGGGTTCTCCTTCAGGGAGCTCCTGCTCCTCACATATAAGTTCTAGAAGCTCATCTTTCCAAGCTCCTTAGACTACGATGACAGAGAACATTCACAGACAAAATATTCAATACAACTTCTCAACAACAAAGGGACATCTTTTCACACACACACACACACACACACACACTAAACATTAAAATGTTCTATACCTGGTACATTGTCGACGGACAACCTCAAAAAAATGACGACGTGGCCGGGGTTCTCGTTCAGGGAGCTCCTGCTCCTCACATACAAGTTCTAGAAGCTCATCTTTCCAAGCTCCTTAGACTACGATGACAGAGAACAGTCACAGACAAAATATTCAATACAACTTCTCAACAACAAAGGGACATCTTTTCACACACACACACACACACACACACACACACTAAACATTAAAATGTTCTATACCTGGTACATTGACGACGGACAACCTCAAAAAATGACGACGTGGCCGGGGTTCTCGTTCAGGGAGCTCCTGCTCCTCACATACAAGTTCTAGAAGCTCATCTTTCCAAGCTCCTTAGACTACGATGACAGAGAACATTCACAGACAAAATATTCAATACAACTTCTCAACAACAAAGGGACATCTTTTCACACACACACACACACACACACACACACACTAAACATTAAAATGTTCTATACCTGGTACATTGTCGACGGACAACCTCAAAAAAATGACGACGTGGCCGGGGTTCTCGTTCAGGGAGCTCCTGCTCCTCACATACAAGTTCTAGAAGCTCATCTTTCCAAGCTCCTTAGACTACGATGACAGAGAACATTCACAGACAAAATATTCAACACAACTTATCAACAACAAAGGGACATCTTCTCACACACACACACACACACTAAACATTAAAATGTTCTATACCTGGTACTTTAACGATGAACAACCTCAAAAAAACAACAAAAAAAACAGGTTTCTCCATGCCCCTCGTGTCAGAGTCTGTGGATAAGAAAAAAACAAAAAAAAGAAATTCAGAGACCCCTCTGAGTGGGGAGCCCATAATCTGGCGAAGCGCTCAAGAAATTCGCACAGGTGCCCGCTAACTGCAAAGAAGTCCGGCAAAATGCTCAAGATGCCCGCACAAAGCGCCGGCTACTTGGCAAGGCTTCGGGCGAAACGCTCAAGATATCTTTGACAGCCGAAGGCTACCCGGCAAAACTTCCGGGCGAGGCGCTCAAAACTGCACAGGGTTGCCGGCAAACCCGGCAAAGCTACACCCACCTCTTCCGTTGTCCCGACGTATGCATCAGTCTTCTTGTACATCTCGCAGATGTGGCGGTACGACATCCAAGGGGAAGATGACGACGTGGCCAGGGTTCTCCGTCAGCGAGCTGCTGCTTTTCTTCTTCACTCTGGCCTGAAGACAAAGACCATTGATCCGGATTATTGATCAGATGATTCATTGATTCTGCAGCAGTGATTGATTCTGCAGTGAAACGTTCAAGTTTGTGCAGATTTCCTGCTCTTTGTCACTTGCAGCCCATAAATCAACCAAAAACCCAGACAGACTTTCTAATTCATTTGAAAGCCTGATGCTTAGCCTTGTCCATCCTAATCGTAAAAATGGAAAAACAGTTTTATTGGTTATCATCTATCGTCCACCTGGGGCCTTACACAGAGTTTCTGTCTTATTTAGTACTCAGCTCAGATAAAATAATTATTGTGAGTGATTTTAACATCCATGTAGACGCTAAAAATGACAGCCGCCACACAGCATTTAATCTCTTATTAGACTCAACTGGCTTTTCTCAACATGTAAAAGAACCCACCCACCACTTTAATCACACTCTACATCTCGCCATAACACTAGATTTACTAACCCTGCGCAAATATGCGGAAATTCCCTGAGCCCAACACCGACTAGAATTACTGACTTTTTTATTTTCTGGTACAAGTCCCGAGGAGTTATTCAGCCCTGCTGAGATTTTCCCAGGTCGTCAGCTCGATTCTCCTCCTGCTTTTGTTGTGCAAACTACCCATCATCTTTGAGTCCTGGCACATTTGTATTTGTTTACTCAGAGTAGCTCAGATCCAAGGCAGGCCAAACACCCCGGCAGCTCCACCCACCTCCTCTGCTGTCCAGAAGAGGACCTCTGACTTCTTGCACATCTGCCAGATGTGGCGGTACGACATCGATGGGGAAGATGACAACGTGACCGGGCTTCTCCTTCAGTGAGCTGCTGCTCTTCTGCTGCATCTGGCAAGCCGCTCAAGACACTCGCACGGGGCCGGCACCCGCAAAGCATCTGGCAAGCCGCTCAAGACACCTGCAGGACAAATACCGCCGCAGCTCCTGCTACCACCTCCGCTGTTCAGACTGATCCTTGTACATCTGCCAGATGTGGCGGTACGACATCCAAGGGGAAGATGACGAAGTGGCCGGGGTTCTCCTTCAGGGAGCTCCTGCTCCTCACATATAAGTTCTAGAAGCTCATCTTTCCAAGCTCCTTAGACTACGATGACAGAGAACAGTCACAGACAAAATATTCAATACAACTTCTCAACAACAAAGGGACATCTTTTCACACACACACACACACACACACACTAAACATTAAAATGTTCTATACCTGGTACATTGACGACGGACAACCTCAAAAAAATGACGACGTGGCCGGGGTTCTCGTTCAGCGAGCTGCTGCTTTTCTTCTTCACTCTGGCCTGAAGACAAAGACCATTGATCCGGATTATTGATCAGATGATTCATTGATTCTGCAGCAGTGATTGATTCTGCAGTGAAACGTTCAAGTTTGTGCAGATTTCCTGCTCTTTGTCACTTGCAGCCCATAAATCAACCAAAAACCCAGACAGACTTTCTAATTCATTTGAAAGCCTGATGCTTAGCCTTGTCCATCCTAATCGTAAAAATGGAAAAACAGTTTTATTGGTTATCATCTATCGTCCACCTGGGGCCTTACACAGAGTTTCTGTCTTATTTAGTACTCAGCTCAGATAAAATAATTATTGTGAGTGATTTTAACATCCATGTAGACGCTAAAAATGACAGCCGCCACACAGCATTTAATCTCTTATTAGACTCAACTGGCTTTTCTCAACATGTAAAAGAACCCACCCACCACTTTAATCACACTCTACATCTCGCCATAACACTAGATTTACTAACCCTGCGCAAATATGCGGAAATTCCCTGAGCCCAACACCGACTAGAATTACTGACTTTTTTATTTTCTGGTACAAGTCCCGAGGAGTTATCAGCCCTGCTGAGATTTTCCCAGGTCGTCAGCTCGATTCTCCTCCTGCTTTGTTGTGCAAACTACCCATCATCTTTGAGTCCTGGCACATTTGTATTTGTTTACTCAGAGTAGCTCAGATCCAAGGCAGGCCAAACACCCCGGCAGCTCCACCCACCTCCTCTGCTGTCCAGAAAGGACCTCTGACTTCTTGCACATCTGCCAGATGTGGCGGTACGACATCGATGGGGAAGATGACAACGTGACCGGGCTTCTCCTTCAGTGAGCTGCTGCTCTTCTGCTGCATCTGGCAAGCCGCTCAAGACACTCGCACGGGCCGGCACCCGCAAAGCATCTGGCAAGCCGCTCAAGACACCTGCAGGACAAATACCGCCGCAGCTCCTGCTACCACCTCCGCTGTTCAGACTGATCTTGTACATCTGCCAGATGTGGCGGTACGACATCCAAGGGGAAGATGACGAAGTGGCCGGGGTTCTCCTTCAGGGAGCTCCTGCTCCTCACATATAAGTTCTAGAAGCTCATCTTTCCAAGCTCCTTAGACTACGATGACAGAGAACAGTCACAGACAAAATATTCAATACAACTTCTCAACAACAAAGGGACATCTTTTCACACACACACACACACACACACACTAAACATTAAAATGTTCTATACCTGGTACATTGACGACGGACAACCTCAAAAAAATGACGACGTGGCCGGGGTTCTCGTTCAGGGAGCTCCTGCTCCTCACATACAAGTTCTAGAAGCTCATCTTTCCAAGCTCCTTAGACTACGATGACAGAGAACAGTCACAGACAAAATATTCAATACAACTTCTCAACAACAAAGGGACATCTTTTCACACACACACACACACACACACACACACACTAAACATTAAAATGTTCTATACCTGGTACATTGTCGACGGACAACCTCAAAAAAATGACGACGTGGCCGGGGTTCTCGTTCAGGGAGCTCCTGCTCCTCACATACAAGTTCTAGAAGCTCATCTTTCCAAGCTCCTTAGACTACGATGACAGAGAACATTCACAGACAAAATATTCAACACAACTTATCAACAACAAAGGGACATCTTCTCACACACACACACACACTAAACATTAAAATGTTCTATACCTGGTACTTTAACGATGAACAACCTCAAAAAAACAACAAAAAAAACAGGTTTCTCCATGCCCCTCGTGTCAGAGTCTGTGGATAAGAAAAAAACAAAAAAAAGAAATTCAGAGACCCTCTGAGTGGGGAGCCCATAATCTGGCGAAGCGCTCAAGAAATTCGCACAGGTGCCCGCTAACTGCAAAGAAGTCCGGCAAAATGCTCAAGATGCCCGCACAAAGCGCCGGCTACTTGGCAAGGCTTCGGGCGAAACGCTCAAGATATCTTTGACAGCCGAAGGCTACCCGGCAAAAACTTCCGGGCGAGGCGCTCAAAACTGCACAGGGTTGCCGGCAAACCCGGCAAAGCTACACCCACCTCTTCCGTTGTCCCGACGTATGCATCAGTCTTCTTGTACATCTCGCAGATGTGGCGGTACGACATCCAAGGGGAAGATGACGACGTGGCCAGGGTTCTCCGTCAGCGAGCTGCTGCTTTTCTTCTTCACTCTGGCCTGAAGACAAAGACCATTGATCCGGATTATTGATCAGATGATTCATTGATTCTGCAGCAGTGATTGATTCTGCAGTGAAACGTTCAAGTTTGTGCAGATTTCCTGCTCTTTGTCACTTGCAGCCCATAAATCAACCAAAAACCCAGACAGACTTTCTAATTCATTTGAAAGCCTGATGCTTAGCCTTGTCCATCCTAATCGTAAAAATGGAAAAACAGTTTTATTGGTTATCATCTATCGTCCACCTGGGGCCTTACACAGAGTTTCTGTCTTATTTAGTACTCAGCTCAGATAAAATAATTATTGTGAGTGATTTTAACATCCATGTAGACGCTAAAAATGACAGCCGCCACACAGCATTTAATCTCTTATTAGACTCAACTGGCTTTTCTCAACATGTAAAAGAACCCACCCACCACTTAATCACACTCTACATCTCGCCATAACACTAGATTTACTAACCCTGCGCAAATATGCGGAAATTCCCTGAGCCCAACACCGACTAGAATTACTGACTTTTTTATTTTCTGGTACAAGTCCCGAGGAGTTATTCAGCCCTGCTGAGATTTTCCCAGGTCGTCAGCTCGATTCTCCTCCTGCTTTTGTTGTGCAAACTACCCATCATCTTTGAGTCCTGGCACATTTGTATTGTTTACTCAGAGTAGCTCAGATCCAAGGCAGGCCAAACACCCCGGCAGCTCCACCCACCTCCTCTGCTGTCCAGAAGAGGACCTCTGACTTCTTGCACATCTGCCAGATGTGGCGGTACGACATCGATGGGGAAGATGACAACGTGACCGGGCTTCTCCTTCAGTGAGCTGCTGCTCTTCTGCTGCATCTGGCAAGCCGCTCAAGACACTCGCACGGGGCCGGCACCCGCAAAGCATCTGGCAAGCCGCTCAAGACACCTGCAGGACAAATACCGCCGCAGCTCCTGCTACCACCTCCGCTGTTCAGACTGATCCTTGTAC
This sequence comes from Oreochromis niloticus, assembly GCF_001858045.2. Taxonomy (NCBI): domain Eukaryota; kingdom Metazoa; phylum Chordata; class Actinopteri; order Cichliformes; family Cichlidae; genus Oreochromis; species Oreochromis niloticus. The sequence goes on from NW_020327065.1 coordinate 21,137, forward strand.
ATCTGCCAGATGTGGCGGTACGACATCCAAGGGGAAGATGACGAAGTGGCCGGGGTTCTCCTTCAGGGAGCTCCTGCTCCTCACATATAAGTTCTAGAAGCTCATCTTTCCAAGCTCCTTAGACTACGATGACAGAGAACAGTCACAGACAAAATATTCAATACAACTTCTCAACAACAAAGGGACATCTTTTCACACACACACACACACACACACACACACACACACTAAACATTAAAATGTTCTATACCTGGTACATTGTCGACGGACAACCTCAAAAAATGACGACGTGGCCGGGGTTCTCGTTCAGGGAGCTCCTGCTCCTCACATACAAGTTCTAGAAGCTCATCTTTCCAAGCTCCTTAGACTACGATGACAGAGAACATTCACAGACAAAATATTCAACACAACTTATCAACAACAAAGGGACATCTTCTCACACACACACACACACTAAACATTAAAATGTTCTATACCTGGTACTTTAACGATGAACAACCTCAAAAAAACAAAAAAAACAGGTTTCTCCATGCCCCTCGTGTCAGAGTCTGTGGATAAGAAAAAAACAAAAAAAAGAAATTCAGAGACCCCTCTGAGTGGGGAGCCCATAATCTGGCGAAGCGCTCAAGAAATTCGCACAGGTGCCCGCTAACTGCAAAGAAGTCCGGCAAAATGCTCAAGATGCCCGCACAAAGCGCCGGCTACTTGGCAAGGCTTCGGGCGAAACGCTCAAGATATCTTGACAGCCGAAGGCTACCCGGCAAAAACTTCCGGGCGAGGCGCTCAAAACTGCACAGGGTTGCCGGCAAACCCGGCAAAGCTACACCCACCTCTTCCGTTGTCCCGACGTATGCATCAGTCTTCTTGTACATCTCGCAGATGTGGCGGTACGACATCCAAGGGGAAGATGACGACGTGGCCAGGTTCTCCGTCAGCGAGCTGCTGCTTTTCTTCTTCACTCTGGCCTGAAGACAAAGACCATTGATCCGGATTATTGATCAGATGATTCATTGATTCTGCAGCAGTGATTGATTCTGCAGTGAAACGTTCAAGTTTGTGCAGATTTCCTGCTCTTTGTCACTTGCAGCCCATAAATCAACCAAAAACCCAGACAGACTTTCTAATTCATTTGAAAGCCTGATGCTTAGCCTTGTCCATCCTAATCGTAAAAATGGAAAAACAGTTTTATTGGTTATCATCTATCGTCCACCTGGGGCTTACACAGAGTTTCTGTCTTATTTAGTACTCAGCTCAGATAAAATAATTATTGTGAGTGATTTTAACATCCATGTAGACGCTAAAAATGACAGCCGCCACACAGCATTTAATCTCTTATTAGACTCAACTGGCTTTTCTCAACATGTAAAAGAACCCACCCACACTTTAATCACACTCTACATCTCGCCATAACACTAGATTTACTAACCCTGCGCAAATATGCGGAAATTCCCTGAGCCCAACACCGACTAGAATTACTGACTTTTTTATTTTCTGGTACAAGTCCCGAGGAGTTATTCAGCCCTGCTGAGATTTTCCCAGGTCGTCAGCTCGATTCTCCTCCTGCTTTTGTTGTGCAAACTACCCATCATCTTTGAGTCCTGGCACATTTGTATTTGTTTACTCAGAGTAGCTCAGATCCAAGGCAGGCCAAACACCCCGGCAGCTCCACCCACCTCCTCTGCTGTCCAGAAGAGGACCTCTGACTTCTTGCACATCTGCCAGATGTGGCGGTACGACATCGATGGGGAAGATGACAACGTGACCGGGCTTCTCCTTCAGTGAGCTGCTGCTCTTCTGCTGCAACCGGCAAAGCATCTGGCAAGCCGCTCAAGACACTCGCACGGGCCGGCACCCGCAAAGCATCTGGCAAGCCGCTCAAGACACCTGCAGGACAAATACCGCCGCAGCTCCTGCTACCACCTCCGCTGTTCAGACTGATCCTTGTACATCTGCCAGATGTGGCGGTACGACATCCAAGGGGAAGATGACGAAGTGGCCGGGGTTCTCCTTCAGGGAGCTCCTGCTCCTCACATATAAGTTCTAGAAGCTCATCTTTCCAAGCTCCTTAGACTACGATGACAGAGAACAGTCACAGACAAAATATTCAATACAACTTCTCAACAACAAAGGGACATCTTTTCACACACACACACACACACACACACACACACTAAACATTAAAATGTTCTATACCTGGTACATTGACGACGGACAACCTCAAAAAAATGACGACGTGGCCGGGGTTCTCGTTCAGGGAGCTCCTGCTCCTCACATACAAGTTCTAGAAGCTCATCTTTCCAAGCTCCTTAGACTACGATGACAGAGAACATTCACAGACAAAATATTCAATACAACTTCTCAACAACAAAGGGACATCTTTTCACACACACACACACACACACACACACACACTAAACATTAAAATGTTCTATACCTGGTACATTGTCGACGGACAACCTCAAAAAAATGACGACGTGGCCGGGGTTCTCGTTCAGGGAGCTCCTGCTCCTCACATACAAGTTCTAGAAGCTCATCTTTCCAAGCTCCTTAGACTACGATGACAGAACATTCACAGACAAAATATTCAACACAACTTATCAACAACAAAGGGACATCTTCTCACACACACACACACACACTAAACATTAAAATGTTCTATACCTGGTACTTTAACGATGAACAACCTCAAAAAACAACAAAAAAAACAGGTTTCTCCATGCCCCTCGTGTCAGAGTCTGTGGATAAGAAAAAACAAAAAAAAGAAATTCAGAGACCCTCTGAGTGGGGAGCCCATAATCTGGCGAAGCGCTCAAGAAATTCGCACAGGTGCCCGCTAACTGCAAAGAAGTCCGGCAAAATGCTCAAGATGCCCGCACAAAGCGCCGGCTACTTGGCAAGGCTTCGGCGAAACGCTCAAGATATCTTTGACAGCCGAAGGCTACCCGGCAAAAACTTCCGGGCGAGGCGCTCAAAACTGCACAGGGTTGCCGGCAAACCCGGCAAAGCTACACCCACCTCTTCCGTTGTCCCGACGTATGCATCAGTCTTCTTGTACATCTCGCAGATGTGGCGTACGACCCATATCCAAGGGGAAGATGACGACGTGGCCAGGGTTCTCCGTCAGCGAGCTGCTGCTTTTCTTCTTCACTCTGGCCTGAAGACAAAGACCATTGATCCGGATTATGATCAGATGATTCATTGATTCTGCAGCAGTGATTGATTCTGCAGTGAAACGTTCAGTTTGTGCAGATTTCCTGCTCTTTGTCACTTGCAGCCCATAAATCAACCAAAAACCAGACAGACTTTCTAATTCATTTGAAAGCCTGATGCTTAGCCTTGTCCATCCTAATCGTAAAATGGAAAAACAGTTTTATTGGTTATCATCTATCGTCCACCTGGGCCTTACACAGAGTTTCTGTCTTATTAGTACTCAGCTCAGATAAAATAATTATTGTGAGTGATTTTAACATCCATGTAGACGCTAAAAATGACAGCCGCCACACAGCATTTAATCTCTTATTAGACTCAACTGGCTTTTCTCAACATGTAAAAGAACCCACCCACCACTTTAATCACACTCTACATCTCGCATAACACTAGATTTACTAACCCTGCGCAAATATGCGGAAATTCCTGAGCCCAACACCGACTAGAATTACTGACTTTTTATTTTCTGGTACAAGTCCCGAGGAGTTATTCAGCCCTGCTGAGATTTTCCCAGGTCGTCAGCTCGATTCTCCTCCTGCTTTTGTTGTGCAAACTACCCATCATCTTTGAGTCCTGGCACATTTGTATTTGTTTACTCAGAGTAGCTCAGATCCAAGCAGGCCAAAACACCCCGCAGCTCCACCCACCTCCTCTGCTGTCCAGAAGAGGACTCTGACTTCTTGCACATCTGCCAGATGTGGCGGTACGACATCGATGGGGAAGATGACAACGGACCGGGCTTCCCTTCAGTGAGCTGCTGCTCTTCTGCTGCATCTGGCAAGCCGCTCAAACACTCGCACGGGCCGGCACCCGCAAAGCATCTGGCAAGCCGCTCAAGACACCTGCAGGACAAATAGCGCCGCAGCTCCTGCTACCACCTCCGCTGTCAGACTGATCCTTGTACATCTGCCAGATGTGGCGGTACGACATCCAAGGGAAGATGACGAAGTGGCCGGGGTTCTCCTTCAGGGAGCTCCTGCTCCTCACATACAAGTTCTAGAAGCTCATCTTTCCAAGCTCCTTAGTCTACGATGACAGAGAACATTCACAGACAAAATATTCAATACAACTTCTCAACAACAAAGGGACATCTTCTCACACACACACACACACTAAACATTAAAATGTTCTATACTGACAGCTGGTACATTGACGACGGACACCTCAAAAAATGACGACGTGGCCGGGGTTCTCCTTCAGGGAGCTCCTGCTCTCTCACATACAAGTTCTAGAAGCTCATCTTTCCAAGCTCCTTAGACTACGATGACAGAGAACATTCACAGACAAAATATTCAACACAACTTATCAACAACAAAGGGACATCTTCTCACACACACACACACACACACACACTAAACATTAAAATGTTCTATACCTGGTACTTTAACGATGAACAACCTCAAAAAAACAACAAAAAAAACAGGTTTCTCCATGCCCCTCGTGTCAGAGTCTGTGGATAAGAAAAAAACAAAAAAAAGAAATTCAGAGACCCCTCTGAGTGGGGAGCCCATAATCTGGCGAAGCGCTCAAGAAATTCGCACAGGTGCCCGCTAACTGCAAAGAAGTCCGGCAAAATGCTCAAGATGCCCGCACAAAGCGCCGGCTACTTGGCAAGGCTTCGGGCGAAACGCTCAAGATATCTTTGACAGCCGAAGGCTACCCGGCAAAAACTTCCGGCGAGGCGCTCAAACTGCACAGGGTTGCCGGCAAACCCGGCAAAGCTACACCCACCTCTTCCGTCCCGACGTATGCATCAGTCTTCTTGTACATCTCGCAGATGTGGCGGTACGACATCCAAGGGAAGATGACGACGTGGCCAGGGTTCTCCGTCGCGAGCTGCTGCTTTTCTTCTTCACTCTGGCCTGAAGACAAAGACCATTGATCCGGATTATTGATCAGATGATTCATTGATTCTGCAGCAGTGATTGATTCTGCAGTGAAACGTTCAAGTTTGTGCAGATTTCCTGCTCTTTGTCACTTGCAGCCCATAAATCAACCAAAACCCAGACAGACTTTCTAATTCATTTGAAAGCCTGATGCTTAGCCTTGTCCATCCTAATCGTAAAAATGGAAAAACAGTTTTATTGGTTATCATCTATCGTCCACCTGGGGCCTTACACAGAGTTTCTGTCTTATTTAGTACTCAGCTCAGATAAAATAATTATTGTGAGTGATTTTAACATCCATGTAGACGCTAAAAATGACAGCCGCCACACACAGCATTTAATCTCTTATTAGACTCAACTGGCTTTCTCAACATGTAAAAGAACCCACCCACCACTTTAATCACACTCTACATCTCGCCATAACACTAGATTTACTAACCTGCGCAAATATGCGGAATTCCCTGAGCCCAACACGACTAGAATTACTGACTTTTTTATTTTCTGGTACAAGTCCCGAGGAGTTATTCAGCCCTGCTGAGATTTTCCCAGGTCGTCAGCTCGATTCTCCTCCTGCTTTTGTTGTGCAAACTACCCATCATCTTTGAGTCCTGGCACATTTGTATTTGTTTACTCAGAGTAGCTCAGATCCAAGGCAGGCCAAACACCCCGGCAGCTCCACCCACCTCCTCTGCTGTCAGAAGAGGACCTCTGACTTCTTGCACATCTGCCAGATGTGGCGGTACGACATCGATGGGAAGATGACAACGTGACCGGGCTTCTCCTTCAGTGAGCTGCTGCTCTTCTGCTGCAACCGGCAAAGCATCTGGCAAGCCGCTCAAGACACTCGCACGGGGCCGGCACCCGCAAAGCATCTGGCAAGCCGCTCAAGACACCTGCAGGACAAATACCGCGCAGCTCCTGCTACCACCTCCGCTGTCCAGACTGATCTTGTACATCTGCCAGATGTGGCGGTACGACATCCAAGGGGAAGATGACGAAGTGGCCGGGGTTCTCCTTCAGGGAGTTCCTGCTCCTCACATACAAGTTCTAGAAGCTCATCTTCCAAGCTCCTTAGACTACGATGACAGAGAACATTCACAGACAAAATATTCAATACAACTTCTCAACAACAAAGGGACATCTTCTCACACACACACACACACACACTAAACATTAAAATGTTCTATACCTGTACATTGACGACGGACAACCTCAAAAAAATGACGACGTGGCCGGGTTCTCCTTCAGGGAGCTCCTGCTCCTCACATACAAGTTCTAGAAGCTCATCTTTCAAGCTCCTTAGACTACGATGACAGAGAACATTCACAGACAAAATATTCAACACAACTTATCAACAACAAAGGGACATCTTCTCACACACACACACACACACACTAAACATTAAAATGTTCTATACCTGGTACTTTAACGATGAACAACCTCAAAAAAACAACAAAAAAACAGGTTTCTCCATGCCCCTCGTGTCAGAGTCTGTGGATAAGAAAAAAACAAAAAAAGAATTCAGAGACCCCTCTGAGTGGGGAGCCCATAATCTGGCGAAGCGCTCAAGAAATTCGCACAGGTGCCCGCTAACTGCAAAGAAGTCCGGCAAAATGCTCAAGATGCCCGCACAAAGCGCCGGCTACTTGGCAAGCTTCGGGCGAAACGCTCAAGATATCTTTGACAGCCGAAGGCTACCCGGCAAAAACTTCCGGCGAGGCGCTCAAAACTGCACAGGGTTGCCGGCAAACCCGGCAAAGCTACACCACCTCTTCCGTTGTCCCGACGTATGCATCAGTCTTCTTGTACATCTCGCAGATGTGGCGGTACGACATCCAAGGGGAAGATGACGACGTGGCCAGGGTCTCCGTCAGCGAGCTGCTGCTTTTCTTCTTCACTCTGGCCTGAAGACAAAGACCATTGATCCGGATTATTGATAGATGATTCATTGATTCTGCAGTGAACGTTCAAGTTTTGTGCAGATTTCCTGCTCTTTGTCACTTGCAGCCCATAAATCAACCAAAAACCCAGACAGACTTTCTAATTCATTGAAAGCCTGATGCTTAGCCTTGTCCATCCTAATCGTAAAAATGGAAAAACAGTTTTATTGGTTATCATCTATCGTCCACCTGGGCCTTAACAGAGTTTCTGTCTTATTTAGTACTCAGCTCAGATAAAATAATTATTGTGAGTGATTTTAACATCCATGTAGACGCTAAAAATGACAGCCGCCACACAGCATTTAATCTCTTATTAGACTCAACTGGCTTTTCTCAACATGTAAAAGAACCCACCCACTTTAATCACACTCTACATCTCGCCATAACACTAGATTTACTAACCCTGCGCAAATGCGGAAATTCCCTGAGCCCAACACCGACTAGAATTACTGACTTTTTTATTTCTGTACAAGTCCCGAGGAGTTATTCAGCCCTGCTGAGATTTTCCCAGGTCGTCAGCTCGATTCTCCTCCTGCTTTTGTTGTGCAAACTACCCATCATCTTTGAGTCCTGGCACATTTGTATTTGTTTACTCAGAGTAGCTCAGATCCAAGCAGGCCAACACCCCGGCAGCTCCACCCACCTCCTCTGCTGTCCAGAAGAGGACCTCTGACTTCTTGCACATCTGCCAGATGTGGCGGTACGACATCGATGGGGAAGATGACAACGTGACCGGGCTTCTCCTTCAGTGAGCTGCTGCTCTTCTGCTGCAACGGCAAAGCATCTGGCAAGCCGCTCAAGACACTCGCACGGGGCCGGCACCCGCAAAGCATCTGGCAAGCCGCTCAAGACACCTGCAGGACAAATACCGCCGCAGCTCCTGCTACCACCTCCGCTGTCCAGACTGATCCTTGTACATCGCCAGATGTGGCGGTACGACATCCAAGGGGAAGATGACGAAGTGGCCGGGGTTCTCCTCAGGAGTTCCTGCTCCTCACATACAAGTTCTAGCTCATCTTTCCAAGCTCCTTAGACTACGATGACAGAGAACATTCACAGACAAAATATTCAATACAACTTCTCAACAACAAAGGGACATCTTCTCACACACACACACACACACACTAAACATTAAAATGTTCTATACCTGGTACATGACGACGGACAACCTCAAAAAAATGACGACGTGGCCGGGGTTCTCCTTCAGGGAGCTCCTGCTCCTCACATACAAGTTCTAGAAGCTCATCTTTCCAAGCTCCTTAGACTACGATGACAGAGAACATTCACAGACAAAATATTCAACACAACTTATCAACAACAAAGGGACATCTTCTCACACACACACACACACACACACACTAAACATAAAATGTTCTATACCTGGTACTTTAACGATGAACACCCTCAAAAAAACAACAAAAAAACAGGTTTCTCCATGCCCCTCGTGTCAGAGTCTGTGATAAGAAAAAAACAAAAAAAAGAAATTCAGAGACCCCTCTGAGTGGGAGCCCATAATCTGGCGAAGCGCTCAAGAAATTCGCACAGGTGCCCGCTAACTGCAAAGAAGTCCGGCAAAATGCTCAAGATGCCCGCACAAAGCGCCGCTACTTGGCAAGGCTTCGGGCGAAACGCTCAAGATATCTTTGACAGCCGAAGGCTACCCGGCAAAAACTTCCGGCGAGGCGCTCAAAACTGCACAGGGTTGCCGGCAAACCCGGCAAAGCTACACCCACCTCTTCCGTTGTCCCGACGTATGCATCAGTCTTCTTGTACATCTCGCAGATGTGGCGGTACGACATCCAAGGGAAGATGACGACGTGGCCAGGGTTCTCCGTCAGCGAGCTGCTGCTTTTCTTCTTCACTCTGGCCTGAAGACAAAGACCATTGATCCGGATTATTGATCAGATGATTCATTGATTCTGCAGTGAAACGTTCAAGTTTGTGCAGATTTCCTGCCTTTGTCACTTGCAGCCCATAAATCAACCAAAAACCCAGACAGACTTCTAATTCATTTGAAAGCCTGATGCTTAGCCTTGTCCATCCTAATCGTAAAAATGGAAAAACAGTTTATTGGTTATCATCTATCGTCCACCTGGGGCCTTCAACAGAGTTCTGTCTTATTTAGTACTCAGCTCAGATAAATAATTATTGTGAGTGATTTTAACATCCATGTAGACGCTAAAAATGACAGCCGCCACACAGCATTTAATCTCTTATTAGACTCAACTGGCTTTCTCAACATGTAAAAGAACCCACCCACCACTTTAATCACACTCTACATCTCGCCATAACACTAGATTTACTAACCCTGCGCAAATATGCGGAAATTCCCTGAGCCCAACACCGACTAGAATTACTGACTTTTTTATTTTCTGGTACAAGCCGAGGAGTTATTCAGCCCTGCTGAGATTTCCCAGGTCGTCAGCTCGATTCTCCTCCTGCTTTTGTTGTGCAAACTACCCATCATCTTGAG
>NW_020327066.1:0-21561 GCF_001858045.2 Oreochromis niloticus
ATCCATGTAGACGCTAAAAATGACAGCCGCCACACAGCATTTAATCTCTTATTAGACTCAACTGGCTTTCTCAACATGTAAAAGAACCCACCCACCACTTTAATCACACTCTACATCTCGCATAACACTAGATTTACTAACCCTGCGCAAATATGCGGAAATTCCCTGAGCCCACACCGACTAGAATTACTGACTTTTTATTTTCTGGTACAAGTCCCGAGGAGTTATTCAGCCCTGCTGAGATTTTCCCAGGTCGTCAGCTCGATTCTCCTCCTGCTTTTGTTGTGCAAACTACCATCATCTTGAGTCCTGGCACATTTGTATTTGTTTACTCAGAGTAGCTCAGATCCAAGGCAGGCCAAACACCCCGGCAGCTCCACCACCTCCTCTGCTGTCCAGAAGAGGACCTCTGACTTCTTGCACATCTGCCAGATGTGGCGGTACGACATCGATGGGGAAGATGACAACGTGACCGGGCTTCTCCTTCAGTGAGCTGCTGCTCTTCTGCTGCATCTGGCAAGCCGCTCAAGACACTCGCACGGGGCCGGCACCCGCAAAGCATCTGGCAAGCCGCTCAAGACACCTGCAGGACAAATACCGCCGCAGCTCCTGCTACCACCTCCGCTGTTCAGACTGATCCTTGTACATCTGCCAGATGTGGCGGTACGACATCCAAGGGGAAGATGACGAAGTGGCCGGGTTCTCCTTCAGGGAGCTCCTGCTCCTCACATATAAGTTCTAGAAGCTCATCTTTCCAAGCTCCTTAGACTACGATGACAGAGAACATTCACAGACAAAATATTCAATACAACTTCTCAACAACAAAGGGACATCTTTTCACACACACACACACACACACACACACTAAACATTAAAATGTTCTATAACCTGGTACATGTCGACGGACAACCTCAAAAAAATGACGACGTGGCCGGGGTTCTCGTTCAGGGAGCTCCTGCTCCTCACATACAAGTTCTAGAACTCATCTTTCCAAGCTCCTTAGACTACGATGACAGAGAACAGTCACAGACAAAATATTCAATACAACTTCTCAACAACAAAGGACATCTTTTCACACACACACACACACACACACACACACACACTAAACATTAAAATGTTCTATACCTGGTACATTGACGACGGACAACCTCAAAAAATGACGACGTGGCCGGGGTTCTCGTTCAGGAGCTCCTGCTCCTCACATACAAGTTCTAGAAGCTCATCTTTCCAAGCTCCTTAGACTACGATGACAGAGAACATTCACAGACAAAATATTCAATACAACTTCTCAACAACAAAGGGACATCTTTTCACACACACACACACACACACACACACACTAAACATTAAAATGTTCTATACCTGGTACATTGTCGACGGACAACCTCAAAAAATGACGACGTGGCCGGGGTTCTCGTTCAGGGAGCTCCTGCTCCTCACATACAAGTTTAGAAGCTCATCTTTCCAAGCTCCTTAGACTACGATGACAGAGAACATTCACAGACAAAATATTCAACACAACTTATCAACAACAAAGGGACATCTTCTCACACACACACACACCACTAAACATTAAAATGTTCTATACCTGGTACTTTAACGATGAACAACCTCAAAAAAACAACAAAAAAAACAGTTTCTCCATGCCCCTCGTGTCAGAGTCTGTGGATAAGAAAAAAACAAAAAAAGAAATTCAGAGACCCTCTGAGTGGGGAGCCCATAATCTGGCGAAGCGCTCAAGAAATTCGCACAGGTGCCGCTAACTGCAAAGAAGTCCGGCAAATGCTCAAGATGCCCGCACAAAGCGCCGGCTACTTGGCAAGGCTTCGGGCGAAACGCTCAAGATATCTTGACAGCCGAAGGCTACCCGGCAAAAACTTCCGGGCGAGGCGCTCAAAACTGCACAGGGTTGCCGGCAAACCCGGCAAAGCTACACCCACCTCTTCCGTTGTCCCGACGTATGCATCAGTCTTCTTGTACATCTCGCAGATGTGGCGGTACGACATCCAAGGGGAAGATGACGACGTGGCCAGGGTTCTCCGTCAGCGAGCTGCTGCTTTTCTTCTTCACTCTGGCCTGAAGACAAAGACCATTGATCCGGATTATTGATCAGATGATTCATTGATTCTGCAGCAGTGATTGATTCGCAGTGAAACGTTCAAGTTTGTGCAGATTTCCTGCTCTTTGTCACTTGCAGCCCATAAATCAACCAAAAACCCAGACAGACTTTCTAATTCATTTGAAAGCCTGATGCTTAGCCTTGTCCATCCTAATCGTAAAAATGGAAAAACAGTTTTATTGGTTATCATCTATCGTCCACCTGGGGCCTTACACAGAGTTTCTGTCTTATTTAGTACTCAGCTCAGATAAAATAATTATTGTGAGTGATTTTAACATCCATGTAGACGCTAAAAATGACAGCCGCCACACAGCATTTAATCTCTTATTAGACTCAACTGGCTTTTCTCAACATGTAAAAGAACCCACCCACCACTTTAATCACACTCTACATCTCGCCATAACACTAGATTTACTAACCCTGCGCAAATATGCGGAAATTCCCTGAGCCCAACACCGACTAGAATTACTGACTTTTTTATTTTCTGGTACAAGTCCCGAGGAGTTATTCAGCCCTGCTGAGATTTTCCCAGGTCGTCAGCTCGATTCTCCTCCTGCTTTTGTTGTGCAAACTACCCATCATCTTTGAGTCCTGGCACATTTGTATTTGTTTACTCAGAGTAGCTCAGATCCAAGGCAGGCCAAACACCCCGGCAGCTCCACCCACCTCCTCTGCTGTCCAGAAGAGGACCTTGACTTCTTGCACATCTGCCAGATGTGGCGGTACGACATCGATGGGGAAGATGACAACGTGACCGGGCTTCTCCTTCAGTGAGCTGCTGCTCTTCTGCTGCATCTGGCAAGCCGCTCAAGACACTCGCACGGGGCCGGCACCCGCAAAGCATCTGGCAAGCCGCTCAAGACACCTGCAGGACAAATACCGCCGCAGCTCCTGCTACCACCTCCGCTGTTCAGACTGATCCTTGTACATCTGCCAGATGTGGCGGTACGACATCCAAGGGGAAGATGACGAAGTGCCGGGGTTCTCCTTCAGGGAGCTCCTGCTCCTCACATATAAGTTCTAGAAGCTCATCTTTCCAAGCTCCTTAGACTACGATGACAGAGAACAGTCACAGACAAAATATTCAATACAACTTCTCAACAACAAAGGGACATCTTTTCACACACACACACACACACACACACACACACACACTAAACATTAAATGTTCTATACCTGGTACATTGTCGACGGACAACCTCAAAAAAATGACGACGTGGCCGGGTTCTCGTTCAGGGAGCTCCTGCTCCTCACATACAAGTTCTAGAAGCTCATCTTTCCAAGCTCCTTAGACTACGATGACAGAGAACATTCACAGACAAAATATTCAACACAACTTATCAACAACAAAGGGACATCTTCTCACACACACACACACACTAAACATTAAAATGTTCTATACCTGTACTTTAACGATGAACAACCTCAAAAAAACAAAAAAAACAGGTTTCTCCATGCCCCTCGTGTCAGAGTCTGTGGATAAGAAAAAAACAAAAAAAAGAAATTCAGAGACCCCTCTGAGTGGGGAGCCCATAATCTGGCGAAGCGCTCAAGAAATTCGCACAGGTGCCCGCTAACTGCAAAGAAGTCCGGCAAAATGCTCAAGATGCCCGCACAAAGCGCCGGCTACTTGGCAAGGCTTCGGGCGAAACGCTCAAGATATCTTTGACAGCCGAAGGCTACCCGGCAAAAACTTCCGGGCGAGGCGCTCAAAACTGCACAGGGTTGCCGGCAAACCCGGCAAAGCTACACCACCTCTTCCGTTGTCCCGACGTATGCATCAGTCTTCTTGTACATCTCGCAGATGTGGCGGTACGACATCCAAGGGGAAGATGACGACGTGGCCAGGGTTCTCCGTCAGCGAGCTGCTGCTTTTCTTCTTCACTCTGGCCTGAAGACAAAGACCATTGATCCGGATTATTGATCAGATGATTCATTGATTCTGCAGCAGTGATTGATTCTGCAGTGAAACGTTCAAGTTTGTGCAGATTTCCTGCTCTTTGTCACTTGCAGCCCATAAATCAACCAAAAACCCAGACAGACTTTCTAATTCATTTGAAAGCCTGATGCTTAGCCTTGTCCATCCTAATCGTAAAAATGGAAAAAACAGTTTTATTGGTTATCATCTATCGTCCACCTGGGGCCTTACACAGAGTTTCTGTCTTATTTAGTACTCAGCTCAGATAAAATAATTATTGTGAGTGATTTTAACATCCATGTAGACGCTAAAAATGACAGCCGCCACACAGCATTTAATCTCTTATTAGACTCAACTGGCTTTTCTCAACATGTAAAAGAACCCACCCACCACTTTAATCACACTCTACATCTCGCCATAACACTAGATTTACTAACCCTGCGCAAATATGCGGAAATTCCCTGAGCCCAACACCGACTAGAATTACTGACTTTTTATTTTCTGGTACAAGTCCCGAGGAGTTATTCAGCCCTGCTGAGATTTTCCCAGGTCGTCAGCTCGATTCTCCTCCTGCTTTGTTGTGCAAACTACCCATCATCTTTGAGTCCTGGCACATTTGTATTTGTTTACTCAGAGTAGCTCAGATCCAAGGCAGGCCAAACACCCCGGCAGCTCCACCCACCTCCTCTGCTGTCCAGAAGAGGACCTCTGACTTCTTGCACATCTGCCAGATGTGGCGGTACGACATCGATGGGAAGATGACAACGTGACCGGGCTTCTCCTTCAGTGAGCTGCTGCTCTTCTGCTGCAACCGGCAAAGCATCTGGCAAGCCGCTCAAGACACTCGCACGGGGCCGGCACCCGCAAAGCATCTGGCAAGCCGCTCAAGACACCTGCAGGACAAATACCGCCGCAGCTCCTGCTACCACCTCCGCTGTTCAGACTGATCCTTGTACATCTGCCAGATGTGGCGGTACGACATCCAAGGGGAAGATGACGAAGTGGCCGGGGTTCTCCTTCAGGGAGCTCCTGCTCCTCACATATAAGTTCTAGAAGCTCATCTTTCCAAGCTCCTTAGACTACGATGACAGAGAACAGTCACAGACAAAATATTCAATACAACTTCTCAACAACAAAGGGACATCTTTTCACACACACACACACACACACACACACACACTAAACATTAAAATGTTCTATACCTGGTACATTGACGACGGACAACCTCAAAAAAATGACGACGTGGCCGGGGTTCTCGTTCAGGGAGCTCCTGCTCCTCACATACAAGTTCTAGAAGCTCATCTTTCCAAGCTCCTTAGACTACGATGACAGAGAACATTCACAGACAAAATATTCAATACAACTTCTCAACAACAAAGGGACATCTTTTCACACACACACACACACACACACACACACACACTAAACATTAAAATGTTCTATACCTGGTACATTGTCGACGGACAACCTCAAAAAAATGACGACGTGGCCGGGGTTCTCGTTCAGGGAGCTCCTGCTCCTCACATACAAGTTCTAGAAGCTCATCTTTCCAAGCTCCTTAGACTACGATGACAGAACATTCACAGACAAAATATTCAACACAACTTATCAACAACAAAGGGACATCTTCTCACACACACACACACACACTAAACATTAAAATGTTCTATACCTGGTACTTTAACGATGAACAACCTCAAAAAAACAACAAAAAAAACAGGTTTCTCCATGCCCTCGTGTCAGAGTCTGTGGATAAGAAAAAAACAAAAAAAAGAAATTCAGAGACCCTCTGAGTGGGGAGCCCATAATCTGGCGAAGCGCTCAAGAAATTCGCACAGGTGCCCGCTAACTGCAAAGAAGTCCGGCAAAATGCTCAAGATGCCCGCACAAAGCGCCGGCTACTTGGCAAGGCTTCGGGCGAAACGCTCAAGATATCTTTGACAGCCGAAGGCTACCCGGCAAAAACTTCCGGGCGAGGCGCTCAAAACTGCACAGGGTTGCCGGCAAACCCGGCAAAGCTACACCCACCTCTTCCGTTGTCCCGACGTATGCATCAGTCTTCTTGTACATCTCGCAGATGTGGCGGTACGACATCCAAGGGGAAGATGACGACGTGGCCAGGGTTCTCCGTCAGCGAGCTGCTGCTTTTCTTCTTCACTCTGGCCTGAAGACAAAGACCATTGATCCGGATTATTGATCAGATGATTCATTGATTCTGCAGCAGTGATTGATTCTGCAGTGAAACGTTCAAGTTTGTGCAGATTTCCTGCTCTTTGTCACTTGCAGCCCATAAATCAACCAAAAACCCAGACAGACTTTCTAATTCATTTGAAAGCCTGATGCTTAGCCTTGTCCATCCTAATCGTAAAAATGGAAAAACAGTTTTATTGGTTATCATCTATCGTCCACCTGGGGCCTTACACAGAGTTTCTGTCTTATTTAGTACTCAGCTCAGATAAAATAATTATTGTGAGTGATTTTAACATCCATGTAGACGCTAAAAATGACAGCCGCCACACAGCATTTAATCTCTTATTAGACTCAACTGGCTTTTCTCAACATGTAAAAGAACCCACCCACCACTTTAATCACACTCTACATCTCGCCATAACACTAGATTTACTAACCCTGCGCAAATATGCGGAAATTCCCTGAGCCCAACACCGACTAGAATTACTGACTTTTTTATTTTCTGGTACAAGTCCCGAGGAGTTATTCAGCCCTGCTGAGATTTTCCCAGGTCGTCAGCTCGATTCTCCTCCTGCTTTTGTTGTGCAAACTACCCATCATCTTTGAGTCCTGGCACATTTGTATTTGTTTACTCAGAGTAGCTCAGATCCAAGGCAGGCCAAACACCCCGGCAGCTCCACCCACCTCCTCTGCTGTCCAGAAGAGGACCTCTGACTTCTTGCACATCTGCCAGATGTGGCGGTACGACATCGATGGGGAAGATGACAACGTGACCGGGCTTCTCCTTCAGTGAGCTGCTGCTCTTCTGCTGCATCTGGCAAGCCGCTCAAGACACTCGCACGGGGCCGGCACCCGCAAAGCATCTGGCAAGCCGCTCAAGACACCTGCAGGACAAATAGCGCCGCAGCTCCTGCTACCACCTCCGCTGTTCAGACTGATCCTTGTACATCTGCCAGATGTGGCGGTACGACATCCAAGGGGAAGATGACGAAGTGGCCGGGGTTCTCCTTCAGGGAGCTCCTGCTCCTCACATATAAGTTCTAGAAGCTCATCTTTCCAAGCTCCTTAGACTACGATGACAGAGAACAGTCACAGACAAAATATTCAATACAACTTCTCAACAACAAAGGGACATCTTTTCACACACACACACACACACACACACACTAAACATTAAAATGTTCTATACCTGGTACATTGTCGACGGACAACCTCAAAAAAATGACGACGTGGCCGGGGTTCTCGTTCAGGGAGCTCCTGCTCCTCACATACAAGTTCTAGAAGCTCATCTTTCCAAGCTCCTTAGACTACGATGACAGAGAACATTCACAGACAAAATATTCAACACAACTTATCAACAACAAAGGGACATCTTCTCACACACACACACACACTAAACATTAAAATGTTCTATACCTGGTACTTTAACGATGAACAACCTCAAAAAAACAACAAAAAAACAGGTTTCTCCATGCCCCTCGTGTCAGAGTCTGTGGATAAGAAAAAAACAAAAAAAAGAAATTCAGAGACCCCTCTGAGTGGGGAGCCCATAATCTGGCGAAGCGCTCAAGAAATTCGCACAGGTGCCCGCTAACTGCAAAGAAGTCCGGCAAAATGCTCAAGATGCCCGCACAAAGCGCCGGCTACTTGGCAAGGCTTCGGGCGAAACGCTCAAGATATCTTTGACAGCCGAAGGCTACCCGGCAAAAACTTCCGGGCGAGGCGCTCAAAACTGCACAGGGTTGCCGGCAAACCCGGCAAAGCTACACCCACCTCTTCCGTTGTCCCGACGTATGCATCAGTCTTCTTGTACATCTCGCAGATGTGGCGGTACGACATCCAAGGGGAAGATGACGACGTGGCCAGGGTTCTCCGTCAGCGAGCTGCTGCTTTTCTTCTTCACTCTGGCCTGAAGACAAAGACCATTGATCCGGATTATTGATCAGATGATTCATTGATTCTGCAGCAGTGATTGATTCTGCAGTGAAACGTTCAAGTTTGTGCAGATTTCCTGCTCTTTGTCACTTGCAGCCCATAAATCAACCAAAAACCCAGACAGACTTTCTAATTCATTTGAAAGCCTGATGCTTAGCCTTGTCCATCCTAATCGTAAAAATGGAAAAACAGTTTTATTGGTTATCATCTATCGTCCACCTGGGGCCTTACACAGAGTTTCTGTCTTATTTAGTACTCAGCTCAGATAAATAATTATTGTGAGTGATTTAACATCCATGTAGACGCTAAAAATGACAGCCGCCACACAGCATTTAATCTCTTATTAGACTCAACTGGCTTTTCTCAACATGTAAAAGAACCCACCCACCACTTTAATCACACTCTACATCTCGCCATAACACTAGATTTACTAACCCTGCGCAAATATGCGGAAATTCCCTGAGCCCAACACCGACTAGAATTACTGACTTTTTTATTTTCTGGTACAAGTCCCGAGGAGTTATTCAGCCCTGCTGAGATTTTCCCAGGTCGTCAGCTCGATTCTCCTCCTGCTTTTGTTGTGCAAACTACCCATCATCTTTGAGTCCTGGCACATTTGTATTTGTTTACTCAGAGTAGCTCAGATCCAAGGCAGGCCAAACACCCGGCAGCTCCACCCACCTCCTCTGCTGTCCAGAAGAGGACCTCTGACTTCTTGCACATCTGCCAGATGTGGCGGTACGACATCGATGGGGAAGATGACAACGTGACCGGGCTTCTCCTTCAGTGAGCTGCTGCTCTTCTGCTGCATCTGGCAAGCCGCTCAAGACACTCGCACGGGGCCGGCACCCGCAAAGCATCTGGCAAGCCGCTCAAGACACCTGCAGGACAAATAGCGCCGCAGCTCCTGCTACCACCTCCGCTGTTCAGACTGATCCTTGTACATCTGCCAGATGTGGCGGTACGACATCCAAGGGGAAGATGACGAAGTGGCCGGGGTTCTCCTTCAGGGAGCTCCTGCTCCTCACATATAAGTTCTAGAAGCTCATCTTTCCAAGCTCCTTAGACTACGATGACAGAGAACAGTCACAGACAAAATATTCAATACAACTTCTCAACAACAAAGGGACATCTTTTCACACACACACACACACACACACACACACTAAACATTAAAATGTTCTATACCTGGTACATTGACGACGGACAACCTCAAAAAAATGACGACGTGGCCGGGGTTCTCGTTCAGGGAGCTCCTGCTCCTCACATACAAGTTCTAGAAGCTCATCTTTCCAAGCTCCTTAGACTACGATGACAGAGAACATTCACAGACAAAATATTCAACACAACTTCTCAACAACAAAGGGACATCTTTTCACACACACACACACACACACACACACACACACCAGGAGTTATAAGGTTAATGGGAAACCAGTCAGTTAGCTTAGGTTACATATGCAAATATGACAAAATAAGCAGCTTCTCTCCTTCCATTCCAAACAGGACAGTGGTAACAACCGCAGGCTACGGACAATTTTAAGTTTTAACTTTTAAATAGGCTATATAAATTTCAATGGGAGCAACAGGGTGGTCAAATGTCGTCAATTTTACTACAGAGTAGGACGGATTGTAAGGTAGCAAATGTAATCGGAAAACAAGTTTTCAGCACTGCAGGTTAGCTGGGTGTAATGCTTTTCAGCTAAAAAAGAAACATGGTCTGACTCCTACCTAACGATACGATTTAGCGCTATATGATAAATTTAAATTTCAGATTACGTGTGACAAATAAAATTTAAATTTGGAAACAGAACATTCGTTCTAATTGGACGTGCTTTGTATGGGCAGAAATCTTTGCCATCAGAAACTGAATCTGAATAAGTTAAATTCGAATTTGAATTGCTCGGATTGAATCTGAATTGTAACTTGAATAAATGCTTTTAAAAGCTGAATTTGAATTAGTCTAATTTGAAATTCAATTTATTGGTTTGAAAATGATCGTAACTAAATTGAAACTGAATTTTACATTTTGAAAATGAATTCATTTGCTTTGAAACTGCATTTTATCCTTTAGAAATTTAGCTCTCGAATAATTTCAGATTCGCTTCTCACCATTCAGTTTCAGTTCTACAATTTAATTTCAGTTCCAAAATTCAGTTTTTTGGGACTTGCATCCGGTTCCGGTTCAAGAGTAATCAAGCACAGATTAACAGACTACGTTTTACTAGCGGACCGAGTAGAAATGGACCGACCTTGACCTCTGTCTTTGAAAAGGTGAAGAGCCTAAGCAGTCATTTAGATAAAATATTAGGTGTTCTTTACCTGTAAATACACAAATGGAATACAATAGAATAGAATGCCTTTATTGTCACTATACAGTTGTACAATGAGATACAGAGCATCTCCTACTCAGTGTAAACATGCTGGGAGGAGGGGTACAGTTCTCCAGCGCTATGTACATATGGGCAGTATTAACATAGGGGAAAAAGATATATATGAAATGTACAATATACAAGCCGTATTTTAAAAAGAAAAGTAATATGTAATAAATAGCGTTATGTATATACAGTTGAGTTATTGCACATAGAATTGGTATTGCACCGTGGTGGACCATAGAGGAAGTGGGGGGCTGTGTTATCGGTGCATGTGTGAGTTCAGGGTGGTTATCGCTTTGGGGAAGAAACTGTTTTTGAGTCTGTGGGTTTTTGTGCTGATGCACCTGTAGTGCTTCCCTGAGGGAAGCAGGCTGAACATGTTGAAACCAGGGTGGGAGCTGTCCTTGATAATGTTTGCTGCTCTGCTGAGGCAGCGGGAGGAATAAATGTCCATCAGGGAGGGGAGAGGGCAACCGATGACTCTCAGGAAGTGCAGCCGCTGTTGGGCCTTCTTGACGACCGCTGAGATGTTGTCTGTCCAGGAGATGTCAGCAGAGATGAGGACACCAAGGAACCGGAAGGTGTGGACCCTCTCCACACACTCCCCGTTGATGTAGAGGGGGGCCAAGTCGGTGCTGTGCCTCCTCAAGTCAACAATGAGCTCTATGGTTTTCTTAGTGTTCAGTGCCAGGTTGTTTTCTGAACACCAGGCTGCCAACTTCAGGACTTCCTCTCTGTACTCTGCCTCGTCTCCCTTCGAGATGAGTGCGACTACCGTGGTGACATCAGCAAACTTGATGATGAGAGTGTTGTTGTGGGTCGAATTACAGTCGTGGGTGTGGGCTCAGCACACAGCCCTGTGGGGAGCCGGTGCTCAGTGTGCGAGTGGAGGAGAGATGAGGGCCGAGTCTCACAGCCTGGGGCCCGTTTGTGAGGAAATCCTTTATCCAGGCACATGTGAGAGGAGGGAGGCCAGGAGTGACCAGTTTGGTGATGAGGATGTTCGGGATGATTGTATTAAAGGCTGAGCTGTAGTCCACGAAGAGCATTCGGACGTAGCTCTGCCGCTGCTCTAGGTGACTCAGCACAGCGTGGAGGGCTGTGGCGATGGCGTCTTCTGTGGATCTGTTTGCACGGTATGCAAACTGGTGGGGTCGAATTCTGGGGGAGGTAATCCTTGATGTGCTGAAGGACTAGGACAAAGTAAATTTAGAAACGTAATTACTGTCAAGAGTGAACAAGCACTGATAGTGTAATCTACAGCTGTGGCCAAACGTTTAGAGAATGAGAAGTGTTGTTTGTTTATTTAAAATGTTTGCTGTTTCAGTGATAGTTAGACTAACTATTCACTTTAACTAAGGTTATTAAGTCAGGCGATAACGATATATATCATGATATAAGCCAAATAACTATATTTGTAAGATTTAAATGTGCCGTTGCTCACAAGTAAAATGTGAAATAATTAGCAGCTTTTTTTAATTAAAATATTATTTCCCATAATAAGTTCAACAGGGTAGATGTACTTAAGGAACATGAGACTTCAGTTTCAGATAAATAAAGGCAAATATTGCAAACTACACAAAAGGCAGCCGCTAAAGCGTTTAAGTTTCAAAATAGAACAAACAACAGACTACTAAATTGTCAATTCCACTTAGAAACAAAATATTAATTCTAAAAATAAATCTTAGGTCGTTTTACAGAAGGACAAAATTGACTAACTTTTGTCAATATCAAATAAACTGAGAACTAAAGGGAAATTCTCAATCTCTCCTTGTTGTATAGCTTAGCTTTTCAAACCGTTTTAACAGTTACTTTAGTCTGACAAAAGCCGAATGACGAATCAGCGCTTTCAGTCAGAGATTGAGCATGCACCGCTTTATTGTATTTCCAGACTTGCTTTCGGCACAATTTACAGTGCGCGCTACTCTGTTTTTTGTCAGACTTCAAGTAGCCGAAATACCTTCACACTACGGAACTTCTGTGGCCCTTCCGTTCGACAAGCTCTCCGGAATTGGAACCATCATCTGTTTTTTCTTCGGTAACCTTCGCTCACGCTCTCGGTTGATTTTTCTCTAGTCGGCAAACTAGAAAAAAACAAATACACATGTGCGCCTTGGCGCTTGTGCTGTACGTAACAAGTCACGTGACGCTGCGGCTGTGATTGGTTCAGCTCTGCGCAACTTAATTTGGATTGGCTGGTTTTTGTTTTTGGTTTTTTTTTTAGAGGACAAGAGAGCTGAGGCCTATCTCAATAGTTTAATTTTTCTATCGAGAAAAAGTTATTTCGCAATACATATCGTTATCGTTCTATCGCCCAGGTCTACTACCTATTAAAACTAAACTAGCTAACTCAGCCTAGTCTTCTGTGCTTGCTAGCTGTGGGTATTTATGCACCTCCATACCGACAGCCTTGAACAAGACAGTGTTACAGACAGCTGTACTGCTGAAACCTAACAGGGGAGTAAACAACTCCTGATTGAAACCAGCTGTGTGAAGCCATAAGCTTACTCTAAAGGCTGCGTGGACAACGGCAACAGCGAACCGGGCTCACCAGTAAAAACTCGTATCTCAAAATAAAGACTCCAATATTAAACTTATAAACTCCTCTGTTGAAAGATATTGCGGCTCTTCCAATATAACCAACGACCGTGGCAGGCTAAACATGAGGACACTAACGACGCACAACAATAAACACTTCTGAGCTATTTGGGCTTTTTATTCAACCATTATACCGCCCACGATCACACAATATACAACAAGTGCTCAGACTGCGCAGACAAACATGACTGATTCACAAGTGTTACACCAACTATCACTTGCAGAAACAAACTGTGCAACAGAAAGCTTTACCCCTTGCTCACCTACCTTTCCGCTCAGCAAACAGCAGGGGCACTAACAGGTGAGCGCCATTATTTATCACCCAGGAGTCACGCCCCACAACGTGCACAATACACGTGACTTTTTCTTCTTCCTCCTCTTTATAGGGTTGATTGGCGGTTGGCAAACAGTAAAATGGTGCATTACCGCCACCTACTGGTGTGGAGTGTTTACCAAATGACAAAAATAATAAATAAAACAAAAAATTCAAATCCTCCCAAACAAAGGCGTCTGTCTTAAAAACCAAAATACAGCCTGATAACGTTCACTTATAGATTTCTTGTGAAATAAATCAAGTCCAGCTTCACTCTCATATCATTCCAGCTTTTTGATCAGTTGTCTTCTTCCAACACTATACACTGGAGACGGGGGTAGGTGTTTCTGTATGGCACTCTCGGCTGTATCAGGTAAGAATGTAAGAATGTAGTTATTTGAAGGTCGATGTATTACTAAAGCTAATGTGGCAGGTTGAATATTAAATGTGTTGGTTCATCCCACTTTTAGTCAGGCGCATTAGGGGGCGCTAGTATAAATAGTGGCCATCTGAGCGTCGCTTTTCGGTCACCTGACTTGCCCTGGTGTTGCAGGTAGGAGCTGCGTACATGTTGTTGTTGCTGCCTCAGCCGACAGTACTTGTGTTGTTTGTCGTGTTCGTGTTCGTGTTCGTGTTACAGAGGTCACCCGCGGGTTTCCTTCCTGACGCCTCCATCGTGGCAGTGCAGACATTATTTCACTCAGTGGTAAGCCAATGTTGTTTATAGTTCGTAGCTGTAGGAGCCTCCTATACGCCACTCCGTTCATAACTCGCGTGACACCGTTTAATTGGTACGTAGCTCAGCTTTGTTACGATCTCTGCCGTTTATTTTTCTTTTATAGTGAACACTGTATTGGAGGAAGTGTGGGCCTTAGTGGGCGGCCAGTAGCTTTACAGCAAGGTCGCTACGGCTATTCTATGCTAGGCTAACAGAAGCGCTGCTGCTTTGCCCTTGTCTGTTTCCGTTTGCCAGGGTTCTTTTTCCCTGCTGCTGCCAGCCCCTTAAGAGTGGACGTCGGCGTGGACAGCGGCTACATACATGCCGGCTACGGGAGTCGGCTGGCGTGCATGTCATTACTGAATTGTTAAAATAAAGTTGTCAGGCAGACAGCAATTGGAGTAATACGGGGTCCCCGTCTGCTCCAGATTTAAGGTTTTATTTAGTTTGTATGTCTGGGTCTCTGTTGTTGTGACACCACTGGTAGGAGCCCCTTTTTCTAGCTGCGGATCACCAGTGTGTTCCTGCGGTTGGGCCAGCGTGTGCAAAGTAGGTTTTTGGAATATATTATGATTCAGATGCGGAGGGCCTGACGTGGAGGAGACTGGGGTGCCTTGGTGGTGGGATTTTTGAGTATTACATGCCTGCATTTTAGTTAGTGTGAGCGTGTGATAGTGTGCTGCACTTGTATATTGGTGAGTTTTTGTGCGTGGCATCCCTGCCCCTCCGTGGTAAGCCTCGGCTCTGAATACTGTTTAGGATATTTGTATATTGATATTTATGCCCGTGTTTTATAAGTATTAATTGTCTGTTTTATCATTGAACCACGTATTGAGTACAGGGCTCACAAAATGGCTAGCCCGACGTCCTGGGGCTAGCGATTTTTTTTTCCAGTCGGGCTACCAAAATCTCTCAGCCCTACCCAGGGCTATCATAGGAAGGGAAAATGTGTCAATGCTTTTGCATTCTTTCGGAAATGTAGCTGAGTAATTATGTCATTGGCATCGATGAGCCAAACTCCATATCCCACAATTCATAGCACGCCTCTACAGAGTAAACAATGGTGGCCACCACTTCGTTTTATGTCTTTTATTAGTATTTCTAGGTCACAAAATAAACTTTTAAGATATTTTCAGGCGAGAATGTAGGTGTGTAAACTTCAAATATCTGCTCGATTTATCAAGACATGCCATGCCACAGTTCTCTTACGTGTTGCTGATAGCCGGCTAGCTAGCTAGCTAGCGCCGCTAGCGACCCTTCGTGAAAAAGCACTCAGGCTTGGCTTATAGTGACGCGGCTGAAACTCGTTTCAACACCTGATCACTCGCCAACAGTCTGTGTTTTAGCTGGACTTATTTTTCGTTTATATGATGCTGGAAAGCGAAGGCAGGAGCGTGAGGTGAACTGAATTTCAGGTAAGAAGTTATAAACTGCACTCTATTTGGGTCAGATATAAACCGAGTTTAGGTGTAGTTTATTTTCGTTGTGCTGACCTTTTACAATCGTGCTGCGTACTCATAAGGGTTAGGTCATAGAGTTGCCGTACAAACGGAATCGTCCCACATTCAGAGGAATTATTACGATTTATTCTGTCGTTACGAAGCCTCCCCTGTCATTCTCTTGCCTGTTGCAACTTCAATCATGAAACTAATCAACGATCGGCTTTTCGCTCTTGTTTATCGCGCTAAACAGCAGCACGTTTAAGATCGTTCAGCTGTTAGAATTTATTTGATTTTAATTTCTAGTATCAGCTGATGTTTGATGGAGCCACAGCTGTAAAAACGGCTGGTCCAAACCAGGAGATGTCCTTACTGAATCATCAGAGCTGAACAGGTGATGGAGAAACAGGTTTACCCTTTAGGTGACATGAATGAGTTGAAGGGAAGTTATGAACTGTTTCTGAGAGACACATAACACCAAGCTCCTGTTTTTGTGTAGCTGACAGCTGGTAACTGTGCAGGGGCGGATCTAGCAAAGCTTTTGCCGGGGGGGCCAGGTAGGGCATTAACAGAGAAAGGTGGACACAAAGATACTTTCTTTCTTACACTCATATAAAATATTTAGCTTTATTAAATAGTTATCTGAATCTTACAACCAAAGTTTGTATAATAATACACAAGATTGGCTGTAGACCATTGTTCATCATTCAGAACACTGTGTAAAAATAACAAAAAACAAAAAGTGAATGCAAAAGTGCATAAATATTTATTTTACGTGTTTGATGTGTGTGGCGGGGCGTGGTCTGCAGTGCCGCTGCAGGGGAAGTGGACCCACCTGAGCGGCATCAGCAATCACTCCTCACGGGCGTAGTCTGTGCTCTCTCGGCTGTTTTTTGGGTGTGTGTCGGGCTGTGAGTTGAAAAGCTACAGCCGGCTGTGTGGGTACACCAACCATGTGTGAAAAGTGGTCCATAACGTAATGGTTCAAAGCATGTTCATGCAAACATTGTCGGGGTCTGCCGTGATACAATGGGACGTCTGCTCATGAACCTGTGTGCACAACATCTGCAAATCGGGGCTGTACGAAGTAACTTCATCTTTACACAAACTGTAAGCTGTCATCTGTGAAGCATGAGCGGTGTTTGTTTTACCATAGTTCATGGTGGAGAATGGGTGCTCTTCTGAGTTTTGCCCTAAGCAGCCGTATGAATGGCAACCTACACTGTTTAGCAGCGGCATAGGCACACTTAAAATTTCTTCTGAAATTTTCGCTTTCTAGTTTGTTAAAAGGCTAAATTGTAAACAGTTTTAACAGATTGAACTACTTAAACCTGAATGCAAAATGTGAAGCCATTATGGATAGTTTGGTTTTTTTGTCATCACAATGCTAATCCAGTTTCTCACAAGCCAGTATTTGTTGTGTCATTATCTTTTCAAAAACCTGTAATCATGATCAGAAGTCGGGGACCTCAGTGAGGAGTTCAGAGTCTGCAGCACTGAACCTGCTGGGGTATTGCCTCTGGATTAGCCTTTGCTTAATTTGCCTCCGGTCATTGCAGAGAGATGTTGTGCAATGGTCAGTTCTTAAAGGCTATGTGATTATTTTTAACCCAGAAGTTTAAAAATGGTCAAATTTGGTTAAACTGCTTAAAACTGGCTTTCTCCTGTATGTTCTGCTTGAATATACAACAAACAGGAATAGAAATGCATTTCACTGCAAATAGTTTGGTTTATTTTATCTTTTGAAAGTTAGTCTTTGAGCTTTTCAGCAGTTTAGATGCTTTCTCCCTGAAGATGAAGATAACTGACAAGACGTTATTCATATTTAAGCTCTAATTTGGCCTTTTTCTTCTTTCTGTTTGTTTGTGTCCTAGATGGCCTGACTCGGCACGTGGGGGTAAACGCTGAGTTTGCCTTCGCCCAAGCAGAGCAGAAATGTCTCCGCTACGCTCCAGATCACATGCAGGATGCCCAAGATCAGCCCAATCCCGGAGTGAACTAAAGTGACCTGTAACAAACCTTAACCTTAAAAGGTTTATTTGTAATAATAATTCAGACTGCTATATTTAAATAAATATTAAATTAGATTTCTTCAAATACATTTTGCTAGTCTGTTTCATTGACTATAACATTTGAGTACAGTAGGTATTATTATTTAAGGACAAACCCATTTGTTACTCAGTGTTAGTTGTCATCGAGGACCGAGACTTCCTGTTTCCTGACTGCTGCAGCACATCCAGCTGAACAATCGCCTGATCACCACAGCTCCTTATATTTGCTTTAAATTTTAGATATCTGGAAGATTTACAAACTCTACTTACAAGTTTTATTAGAGGCTGTTAAGATTTATTCTGCATGTCTCTTTACTGAATTAAGATCTAATCATTAACCAACCTGGTTAAAAATATAAGCAAAAATATTCAGTTGAAAAAGCTACAATAAAACTGACCCAAGTGTTTTCAGGGAACTTTGAACATCTTTTGGATTGGATTAAAGTCAGCCTCTTGCATCTATTACATAAGAACATTGTTTACCTAGCGGCTCAGAAACCATTCCCAGATAATGAGGATCAAGCTGAAAAGATGACTGTGCTACAAAGGCCATCAGCTGTTCCAGACTGTCACCTGGTCTAAACTGATCCAAGCCGTGCATAAACTGAAACAGATTCATCTGCAGTACACAATATTATTATCAGAGATGATTTATTGCTTTGTGATCCAACGTTACCTGACAGTAGTGATGAACGCAGCATGGAAACTGATGATTGAAACTGACGAGTAGGAAAAAGATGCCCTTTTGTGTGAAACTGAGTCTGAAAGTGAACATCCTGCGATGAACAAAATCCAGAGGAACAAAATCCAGAGGAACCAGAAAGTGATTTGAACAATGGAGGTTTTGCTCTAGAAAGTTGTCTGCAACCTGTAGACATTTCAGAGGAGATTCTCTGTTGTGTGGCTCCTGCAGAAAGAAACAATACTGTTTAGTTTTTTCAGAACTTCTCATTTGGAAGTCATGGCATTTCCTGTGCAGTTTGTCAGTGTGACAGATTTATTGTCACAGCTGTGACTGTACCAGAAGAATCGAGGTCTTACACATTTATGCCAATGGAATCCCATAACACAGACACTCTTAAGAAGCTTGATTCAAACATTATAATCCTCAATGCAGATGATTTCCAGAAACGTACAGGCAGAATGGAACGAAGAGACAAACCATTTACAGGTGGGCGAAATGACACCTGACACCCTGAATGTTGCTGAAGGAGCTCGAGTGAAGCTGTGACACACTAAACTGTTTTGTCAATGGTGCTTTGATAAAGGTAGTGAGATCTGAAAATAATGGACACATAATTAAACTGGGCTCAGAATGGACAGCCGGCAGTCTGTGAGAAACAACCGCAGTGCTAATGCAACATCTGATTTGCACAGCAGAGAAGACTCTGAAGTTTAAAGGGGTGGTACGCAGACAGGGATTTGCCTGCACAATTGTGCCGAACACACAGAAAGCTGTAGCTTCAATGAAGAACCTTTTGAACCAGCTATGGCTTATGTTGCTCTCAGCAGGGTGACGTCTGTCAGTGGACTGCATTTACAGGACTTGGACGAGAATTTACGCCAATCTCGCTCCAAACCATGCGCTGAGGAAATGATGCCTCTTCTTCAGGTCAGAGAAACAGCCAGCAGACCTGACACTCTTCCATCACAATACAGAGGGTTTGCCATCTCACATCAGTGACATCAAGAGTCATCATGAAGTGTGTTCAGCAGATGTTTGTCTCACAGGGTCTCACCTCCAAGGCTCCTTTGTTGCAGACTACAACATGTTCAGATGCAACAGACGTGTGTCCTACACAAACTTTCCTCACATGGCCAGCAGAAGTGGTGGTGGAGTTGCTGTGTGAGGAATCATTGTCAGGTTGTGAACAGACTTCCAGACTACAGTTTGACACATTCATGCAAAACCTGGAAAGACTGAAAGTCTAAATAATGGACTGTCACTTGATAATTGTGTGTGGAGATTTAATGACAACCAGTTACAGAGTGGAAGAAAACAGATTCTGGAGCAGTTTCAGTCTAGAGGATATTCACAGCTGATCACTTCTGCCACTACAGACAAGAACATCCTGCTTGACTTCATTTTTATTTCTCAGCCACAGCAAAGTCTCCATTCAGGTGTCCTGAGAACATATTACAGTTACTCTGTATTCTGTGTCCTGTCCTCGAGCCAATCATGAAGCCGTCTGCTGAGTTTCAAAACAATTACAGATCATGTTTGTTACAGAGTTTACAGTTTGTATGGTGTGAAAAGTTTTTTCATCGATAATGGAAGGATTCCCTGCTCTGTCTGTAAGAAGACAGCATTTCGGTCTAAGGCTCTCCTCAGCTCTTCCCAGGAGGGTGGCACGGATGCCCCTCTGATGGTCCTCCTTGGGTTCTCGTACTCTGGGCCTGGATCTCGTCCATGCCTGCTTCATGCCCTGGGGGACGGGGCTATGGCTCCCCACACTCCCTAGCAGATCGTTACATGGAGAAACCTTTTGAATACATGTGCACTGATCCACACAGGTGTGCACACAGCTGTTCAGACACAAACTACACCTTGGCTGCTACCTCAAAGCACATTGTGCACTGTCAGTCATGCGTGCTGCACAATAACATTTAATATTTGGCATCTACTGTTATTTATTGTTAGCTAGTTTTTTACTGATGGTGTTATGTTATTATGTTGCTCTCTCTTTTTGTTTTTTCTCAGTTGGTTTTCTTTTCTCGACAGGTGATCCAGTTTTTTCTTCTTCCCTTTCCCTCCTCTTTCTTCGCCTTTCTCCCTTTCCTATCCCCCAGTCTGTCCCATCTGTAACAACCGAAAATGAAATGTTGTAGTGATGATGATGATGGCCAATCAAATGGACTAATAAGGCCATGATGATCCAGTTGGTGAAGTAAATCCACCAGGATCTTTTTTGGCCTTCTGATGGCTAAAGATCCAAATGGGACAGGCAAAAAAAGCCCTGTCATCCTCAGAGCAGAGACTGGTATGATTCTTTATCTTTGATTTGAAAACAAAATACAGTGCTTTTAATCCATTCCCTGTTTATTTCACAAATGATTTCCCACTCAATGTTTGAACTTGTTGGCACTTTTTGAAATTTAATTCACATTACGGGTGACAAGTCTGTTGTTCTACTCTGTCTCTGTGCAGGTATTGCTGTCTTCTGAGTTCTTCAGTTTCCCAACTGAGACATTCAAACCTCATCACAGAGCTCATGTCCATCCACACCATCATGTGGGTGAGAGATTGTTATGTGGCCTGCAGCACCTATGAGGTATGTCAATATTGTTCATTTGTAGTTTTTAGGCCTTAACACCAATAAAATATTGCTTTGGGTTTTTTATTTTTTTATTTCTTTTTGTTTTGTTGTTTTTTCAGAACACATTCGTGCCTGTATTTCAGCTTCTTATGATCTACACAAGTGGCCAGAGTGTCAGTGTTTGATCGCTCTCACAGAACCTGACTTCAGTCACCTCACTCCAGGAAGACAGAGGGCTGCAAGGTGTGTGTGTGTGTGTGTGTGTGTGTGGTCTAGAACTATAGCAAGCTATAGTTATACAGTTCATACAAACACACAGCTCTAAATCTTGATCATGTGATTATTAAATATCTATTGAACCATTTCATGTATTTTTATAGAAGGTACACAACCTCAAAATGTGAAAGTGTTTAAGAGGAGAAATAATGAAAGCTCAAAGTGTGTTTGTATGAATCCTTAGTATCGGGTGTAGAATAGGTGTAACAGTGGTTTTTCACATCTGTGCTTACACTGCTCTAATAAATAGGAAATGGGTCACACATATAAAGTCTGTTTGAAGATGAACCTGTGGTTATCAGAGTGTGGTTAAGAAAGCCTTCAAAAGTTCATGACAGTCACATCCAGTGACATGTGCTTCTGTTTATC
>NW_020327067.1:0-36768 GCF_001858045.2 Oreochromis niloticus
CTGCACGGCTTCCCAGCCAGCCAATCAATCTGAGGTCTGCCTTTCTTCTCTCGTCATATCTCAGCGACAGATGTACAAAGAGCAATGCAAATCACAGCCAAAGTACACGAAAGTCCGCTGATTCACCAGTACAAGATTATGCTTCTAGTCCACCTAGTTTTTGAGTTACACGACGTTTTGTAACTCCAAAAAACAGCGTTTTTCGCCTCTCACCGCAATCTATTCTGACTGCTCATCACCCTGTTTTCCAGGCGCTCGCTCTCTTTCCCAGTGCGCAGTTGGTAATGACACAGGTCTGCAACCCAAAGGTCGTGGTTCAATTACACCTTGGGCAACATGTTTTTTTCCCTACAAATTAATACACTATCACAGACCACTAATTCATTTCATCAATTTGATATTTGATATACCTTTAGTCCCACAAGGGGAATTTATATGATTACAAACCATTATGTTTTAGAAAAAAAGAAATAAATGTGCATTGAACACTCAGGGGTCACTGTTAAAAAGTCTCATGGCAGTGGGGTTAAAGGACCTCCTGAACCTCTTGAGTCCTGCAGAGCAGTGAGATGAGCCTCTGCAGCTCCTACTGTCCTGAAGACTGTTCTTATTACTGCAGTCAGTTACATAAATCTATCTATCTATGTATAATACAGTACATTTTAACATACTGACCTTATGTTTATTTATGTCTTTTTAACCATTATTTCAAATTCACAGAATCCTGTTTGAAACATTTAATGAACTTATAGAATTAAATTTCTGCATGTTGTTTTTGTTGCAAAAAAAATCTAGTATAATAAATTTAAATTTACATATATTTTTCACGTTTTCAATGCCAATTTTGTGTAATGGCAAAGTTCCCACTACCGTGAATGCCTCTTTTTTATGTCTCTGGCTGACTCCTTAATCTCCGCCCAGTCTCTGCTCCATCCCTGCCGGTAAGCCTGCTTCTGTCTCTCTTCTCTGAAATAAAATGTCTATAAGCTGTTTGAGTGATTTACCGAGTTGTTGTTAGTGAGTTATAAGCCAGTCGAAGTATAAGTCATGTTAAAGTAACACAATGGCTGCTTTTTTAGTGAAAAGTTGTAATTTAGTATTTAAAGAGTGTTTGGTATGCCCCTAAGCGCTAACGCCTAGCCTAGCTCCTATAGCTAGTGTAAATTATATGGTTCATTTGATTGTTTAATACAGTTATTGTGTTGTATTTGGTTCATTCAGTGTGTTAGTGTTTCTGAGTCTCTTAGGGAAGCTGAATTAGTTCTCCTCTTCACAAATCAGTCAGTTAAAACGGCCTCATTCTATAGGTTGTAAGGTAATGAGCCGCCATTTAGAACCACTGATTAGCTGCTGGAGCAGCAGGGTCGCAACTTCAAAGGAGCCATTTTACCGCCTCTGACTGAAAGCCGGGAGAAAAGAGTCACGTGCCTGCCGGTGTCTGTGTTGTGGTTAATTAACAGAAGGAGCAATAGATGAGGATAAAACACATAATATAAGAATAATGACATTTCTTAACAAGAAGAAGTTTTTTTAATTAATCAATTTTAGTTTTTAGTAAATTTTAAGAACTGTTTAACAAACACTTTTGTACAGGTTGTTTTTTTAAAATAAAACCTACACCTGCAGCTCTGTTAACTT
The DNA here is from genome assembly GCF_001858045.2 of Oreochromis niloticus. Taxonomy (NCBI): domain Eukaryota; kingdom Metazoa; phylum Chordata; class Actinopteri; order Cichliformes; family Cichlidae; genus Oreochromis; species Oreochromis niloticus. Next base: position 1,639 of record NW_020327067.1, read on the forward strand.
CTCACTTGTGAAAAATTAATGAAATCTAAAAAAGGCCACCTTCAAATAAATAAAATGCAGCAGTGCACCATTAATATTATAAATATGATATGTAGATATTAAAACAACAGCATATTAAATGATACTGTGTGCAGGTAATATTTTAGGAAGCAGAATTTGAATGCAGACCAACTCAAATGTGAAGCCTACAAAAATATCATCCAAGCTTTCATTTATGATTGTCATGCTTGAAATTGTGATGTCAGAATTTGATAAAGGTGCAGTGCTAGTGTAGCAAATCACTGCTTATGAAATCTACTGTGTTATCTAATAGCACCAAACTAATAGAGCTATCACATAACTGAGAAACTTGTGTGCTTATTACAAATGGATGAAACCACATTTACCTTAATGAAGACAGTAATATTTAATAAGGTGTAGAAAAAAGAGGTGAGTTGTTTGTGCTGTGGTAAACAAAGAAGTGTACTGAATCTTTGGACTACACAGAGTGATGCAGTATGACTCTGATGCTGATTTGAGTGTCTCATTCTGTATTTTGTGCTTTGTCTTTGTTACACAGAGTGAACGAGATCTTTGGTTTGCCTTTGCTGGTAGTTAACAGTGATTGTAACTGAAGCAGTATGAACCTGGCATTGTGTAGCACATTTGACGACTTACATACAGTAGTTTGACTTTTTGTGATACGTTTCCATTTACTGATTGGCAAAAACACAAGATTTGTGACCTGTAGCAGCAAAGCCCCACACAGGGCCTCTGACTGTCCCTGAAAATGTCCCTGAAGTTAGTAGCCCATTTATGTATGATTTAAATTTCATATGGCTTATTGAATTCAAACAGTTAAATGTCAGATGTCTTTATCCAGGTGTTCATTTGTCCTTATGTTGTGGATTTAAGTAGCAGACAAAACAATGAAAGTGTTTAGGAGAGTCCGTATAAGTGGTGGCTCAAACACTTAAGAGCTGCACAGGTATTGATTCATATGTCTCTCAAATTCTGCTGATGTATATATTAAAGTCAGAACACTGTAGAATACTTTGCCTCACTCGGTATAAGTAATAGCTTTAACAGTTAAGCAATAATAAAAACGAAGAGAACCAGAGGTGTGAGTGGACATTGTTAGTAAATTACAGCCAGTGTGTCTAATTAGTTTATTACTTATTTAGTGAATATAATGATTTTACAATTAAATAGAAATGTTGCCAAAAAGGGACATTGCAAAATACATAAATATTCCTAGCAACGGGTACAATGAAAGGACTTTTTAGTGTAATATTTAGGACATTTAATTTAATCACAAACATTCTGCACCTCTGTTATTGTAACATGTCAATATTTACATGTAAAACCTCATCATGTAAAACATGATGAGGTTTCTGTTGCTTCTGATTACAAGAATTACTTGTATTTAATGTTTTTAACCTGAAAGACATAAAGTTTTGATTTTCACACTTTATTAGCACTGACCTGTTGTAGAAAATGTTTGAGCCACAAGCTTCTGTGTAGGAATATTTGGTGTATCCTGCACTTGTGCCAACAAATATTGGTGCCTGTTCTTTGCATTTCTGTAGTAATAATGCTTTTATTACACATGCTAAAGCCATGTGAGACCCTGCAGTTCAATTATCTCCTCTTCAGACTACAGTAAACTTAAAAAAGCTTAAAGTAATTTAGGATTTACTAGTTAATTTGTGTCACAGTAAATTGGATTGTGTGTGAAGAGCTCAACAGTCTGAATCATCTAACAGTGATCTGATGAATTGTTTCCTTTCTCTAGACTGCTGATCTGATCGTCTCAAGTCTGGTAAGTAAAGGTTTTCTGAGGTGCAGTGCTGGAAATGTTCTCATGATAGGAGATTCAGTGTAGTGGTGTGAGTGAGCACAGCTATTGGTGATCATCAAAAGTCATCAAATCCTAGTAAAGTCTGTGTAAACATTTCCAGACCTACAGAGGTCCGTAGGTTATTGTAGCAGCACATATTTTTTCACATTAGAGCAGCTCATGAACAGCAGTTAGGTACAATTAAGTCTTCAAATAGGCCTTGTGGATTCAAAAGCTTCTTTCCCTTCAATAATTAAGTCACTGTCTGAAAACTGCTCTTGAATTAGTCTTTTATAATTAAAGATTTGTTGATGACTGGAAACAATCAAAAGCACAGATACAGCATTCATTTCTGTATTTTATGGTTAAATGATCTACAAAGAAATTATGGTCATATATATTTTAATTAGGCCTTTAAATCGGTCATTATAAGTATGTCCTAGATTAGTGGAGTGCTTATGGCTGTGTATTAAACATACCCAAATGTGACTGAAATATGTAGAAACAGTATTGTTTACTTTTATGTTAACGGTAATGTACTGTATTTTTCGGGTTATAAGGCGTATGCAGCTAACCAAATATTCAGATAACTCAAACTATTCAACTCATTCACAGTAACTCTCAACATTTTCAGTGGTAACACATAACAATACACTAACTTTTTCTGTTCAGTCCTCTTCCACAAATCTATCAAATTCTTCATGGATTGATCGGTTTGAAATCTGCTTCGTACGCATGTCTCTAAACAGGTGCCAGATTCTCATACACACACCATAATATTATGTTTAAGGACAATAGGAATTACTCCGCGAGGCACCTGACTACTGTAGCTGTAATGCTCCAACAATCCATCAAGCGCTGCAGCTTTGTAGCTTTCCAAAGTCGTACTAAAACATTTTGACAGATGTTGAGCGCCGTGTAACACATAAAATTGGTTTGAGGTCAGCAAGCACAGCCAGAATTAATACATACGGTAAACTGTTGATTTTTGAGAAAATTAAAGGCTTTTAAATGTGCCTTATAGTCAGAAAAATACTTGGAAGCCATGTTTATTGAAATATGCCTAATTCCAGTCTCTTTCTGTCTTACAGGTGACCTGCTGCAGAATACCCTCTCCCTCTATCATTAACAAGCAATTCAGTCTGTCCTATCACTCTCCCTCTCCCTGCTCCATCTTTTTTGACAAGCCATTCTATCTTCTATCATTCTCCGCCATGAGCTCTATCTAAGTTGACAAGCTTGAACCTGAGTTGAAACGCAATCCTGTGACTTGAAATCAAGTTTTACCAGAATCTAAGTTTTGGAATTGAAGTTACCAGAACTTCGTCGATCTGTTTTCAGAATTCTGAGAGATCTCTGCTCTCACTGCTCCATCTTTCCTGTCGTTAAACTCTCTCACATCCAGTCATTTTGCTGGAAATCACAAGTAGAAACTTGAAATTACAGTAGTAGAATTACACTACAGTAGAACTCACAGTAGAAACTACTTACACAGTCCTACATTTGTCATTTTAATTTTTACATTACACTTGGAATAAACACTGATAGCTTGGCTTACGTGTGCAGTTACTTGATAAATTATATAAATACACACCTTTTCAAGGTTTATTTGTAATAAGATAATCTGGTTATTTGTAATACATACATTCAGACTGTTATATTCACATAGATAATAAATTGGATTCAAATATATTTTTCAAGTCTGTTTCATTGGCTATAACATTTGACTGCAAGTTTATACTATTATTATTTAAGGACAAACCCTTTTTGTCACTCTGTAAGTATTCAGTTACAATTGTCATCTAGAGGCTGCCCTGAGAACCCAGACTTCCTGTTTCCTGACTGCTGCAGAACATCCAGCTGAAGAATCTTCATCGCCTGTCATCTGATCACCACACCATCACTCATATTTGCTTAAATATTAGATATCTTAAAGATTTACACAAAGTCTACTTAAAAGTTAAGAGTTTATTATAGACTGTTGATTGTTGAGATTTATTCTGTATATTGCTTTACAGAAGTATAGACCTATTGTTATCCAGTCTGGTTAAAAAAATAGAAGTAACAATATACAGTTTTGAAAAAGCTACAATAAAACTGTTTTTAAAGAACTTTCAATAAGTTTTATATAGAGTTTGTATTTAAGTCAGCCTTTTACATCAATTACATAGTTATAAGAACACTCATTTGTATAGTTTTACATTTCTCCATTTAATAGATTAGTTTTTCAGTGTATACAGGTTGAATTTTGTTTACATTTGTGTATAAATATAAGGTCCAGTTTGTACTTGCACAAAATGCCAAGGAAAGGTCAAAGGTCGCTGTCCAGAAGCTTAGACGGCAAAAGGAGAAGGAACAGGTAAATGTTTCTCAGAGTGGTGAGGAGGTAAAGGTGTCTGTTGCAAGTATTCCCAGTCCAGAAGTGCAGAGCAGTGCTCAGACAGCTGCAGTGTCTTATGCAGATGTGGTAAAGAGAGGTGTTTGCTCATCATCTGTGCCAAATGCTAAAGTACAGCAGGTAATCCAGACTGAACCCCAGGTAACTATGCAAACGCAGTGTGATGGAGAAACTCCAGGACCGTCTCATGTACAGATTACAAACAGTGAAACTCATCCACGAGTGAGTAGCATCTGTGCATCCCGAAGCCAGGCTTCTGCTAAGTATGGAAAGTACAGGAATCAGCAATGCATGGCGAACAGTTTGGTTTTCCTCTCATTCTTACACGAGGATGAATTCATTACCAGAGCCGATCTTAACCGTGTGTTGGACAAAGGCCATGCCGTGTATTCAGATGCCAGAAAGAGGTTTGTGAACAGCGTGTTTCTAGCCTGTGATGAGCTTCCCACAGTGGTCACCAGCCGCAGACACGAGTATCAAGTGGACATGTCTCAGTTTGCTCATTATGGCACATTTGATGGTACAGCTCACCTTCCGAGCCTTGAACAGGGACTACAGTGTTTGGCTTCAGCGGTTCGCTATGCTTTGCTAGTCATGGGAGGAACAGTCATTGCAGTTTGCAGGCTGACTTCAGGTGAATACGCATACTTTGACCCTCACCCACGTAAGTCTACAGGAATGCCATTGTCGCTAGCTGTAAGTGGTGGAACTGCAGTTATGTTAAAATTCACACGTCTTAACGACATGATTGACAGGATCAAACGCTTGTACCGAATGTTTAGCATCGCGCCAACCTGCACTTATGAGCTACAGCCTGTCGAGTTCCACAGTGAAAACGCAGCTGACCAAAGAGATGCTGATGAAAACAGACAAACAGCTACAACTGTTCCAGCACCAGCTTTAAATGAACCTGAATTTGAAAACCCAAAATCCACTGAGCAGACACAGAAAACTGTGACCGACACTTTAGCCACTGAAGTGATGTCATCCAGAGTGGATTATTCAAATGAGCCAGCTGCTGAGATGAACAATCGTCCTTCTGATTATTTAGAAATAGAAACCTCTGCATCTTCTGTAAGAGACACTCAGGTAACAAAAGAATCTGTTCCTCAGAATGATTTAAACATTGCCTCCTGTTTAACTGAGACAACAGAGGAACTTTTACATAAACTGTTAAAGCATAATAAACAGCAAAGGAGAAAGATTAGGAGACGATTATTGGTCCAAGAAAAACTACCACAGAGAAAGGAAAATGAGAAAAAGAAAGAAAGACAGACATACACTTTTGATGAAAGCTTTAAGGCAAAGAAAAAAGATTGTAGTAGAAAGTCTCGTGATTCTGATCACAGTAAGAAAAAGAGTGTGTACAAAATAATCTGTATAAACTCAATGCTACATATAGAGAGAAACAGAGAGAACATTGAGAAAAATCTATAGAGATAGTGCTAAAATTAGAGAGAGAAAAGAGAACGTGTTATAAGGATGTATAAAGAAGATTCTTATTCCGAGAAAAGCAGAAGGAGCGTATAACAAGAAATATAGAGAATCTCCCATTTCCGAGAAAAGCAGAAGGAACGTATAACAAGAACATATAGAGAATCTCCCATTTTCCGAGAAAAGCAGAAGGAACGTATAACAAGAACATATAGAGAATCTCCCATTTTCCGAGAAAAGCAGAAGGAACGTATGAGAAAAACATATAAAGAATCTTATAGACAATCTCCTATGTTCAAAGAACAGCAGAAGGAACGTATAAGAAGAAATTACAGAACTTGTGCTGGATTCAGAGAGAAACATAAAGCTTACATGAGGTCATATGTATATAATCTATATAAAGAAAGTGAAGAATTAAACAGAAAAAACGATCGTACATCACTAAACGTTATGGAGAAGAGAGACAATTTCAGCAGAAACACAAGGACAATATGAGAGAACGAATGAGAGTAAAATATTGGAACGGTTTTTCTTTTAGACAGATGCATAATATCAGATGTGCAGTGAACATAAAAAGAAAATATCGTCAGATGCATCGACCAGCTGAAAGTTTACAGTGTCATCCAGATAACAGTTTAATGAATGAGGCCATATCTCGTTTCAGATCAAACATTAAGTCAGCACCATCTTATGTTTGTACTGTTTGTCTAAAAGCTTCTTTTCCTAATCAGGTGAAAATCTGCAAAAGAGAAAATTACTCAAAACACCAAACTGTAGCTCAGCAGTGTCTAACTGGTAAATTTGTTCATATGTGTGATGAAGCATGTAATGATCACTGCAGCTTCCCTGTTGAGAGAAAAAGGAGTATATCTGTCACACGTGTCACAGTTCCCTCAAAAGTGGACGCATGCCAAGGCTTGCTGCTGTCAATGGTTTAGAACTGCAGGATATTCCAGCTGAATTGTGTGATCTCAACATTCTGGAGAGACATCTGATTGCCAAATGCATCCCATTTGCAAAGATTATTCCACTTCCAAAGGGCAGACAAAGACTCATACGTGGTAATGTGGTGTGTGTACCATCTGAAGTCCAACAAACAGTTGACTGTTTACCGAGGCCCAGAACCAATCGCAGATAATGAGGATCAAGCTGAAAAGACGACTGTGCTACAAAGGCCATCAGCTGTTCCAGACTGTCACCTGGTCTAAACTGATCCAGCCCTGCGTAAACTGAAACAGATTCATCCACAGTACACAGATATTGTTATCAGAGATGATGCATTGCTTTGTGATCCAACGTTACCTGATGATGACAGCAGTGATGAAGCCAGCATGGCAAGTGATGATTATAATGAAGCAGATTTAATGGAAATTGACAACTATGAAAAAGATGCCCTTTTGTGCGAAAGTGAGTCTGAAAGTGAACAAGATATTAATATGCAATCCTGTGATGAACAACCAGAGGAAATCAATCCAGAGGAACCAGAAAGTGATTTGAACAATGGAGGTTTTGCTCTAGAAAGTTGTCTGCAGCCTGTAGACATTTCAGAAGAGATTCTCTGTTCAGTGATAACACATATTGTGTGGCGCCTGCAGAAAGAAACAATCCTGTTAGCTTCTTCAGAACTCCTCATTTGGAAGCCATGGCATTTCCTGTGCAGTTTCCTACTGGTCAGAATACACTGGATGAAAAGAGATGTCTTAAACTCACACCAAGTGCTTACTTCAAGTCAAGGCTTTTCAACATTGATGCAAGATTTGCTAAAGACACAAATTACCTGTTTTCTCACAGTTTGTCACTGAAATACACCTGGCTAATTCCAGCATGACAATACAGCTAAGGAAAGGTAAAACTATGACCAAAGATGGACGCAAAATCACATCAGGAATGTTACAAAGTAAGACAGAAGTAGAGAAGCTGGTAAGAAATAAAGATGCAATCAGATTTATGCAGCCACTCAGAGGAACTCCAGCTTACTGGCAGAAAACCACCAAAGATCTATTCAGTATGGTCCGTCAAATAGGAACACCTCAGTTCTTTGTCACTTTCTCTGCTGCTGAGATGAGATGGCCTGAAGTGATTCAAGCTATAAAGAGACAACAAGGTGAAGAGGTTGATTTTGAAGCCCTGGACTGGTCAGAAAAGTGTGAAATTCTAAGATCAAATCCAGTAACCACCATGCGAATGTTTGATAAGCGTGTTGAGGCTTTGTTCAGAGATTTGCTTTTTTCTCCTGCACAGCCCCTTGGTGAAATCATTGATTACTTTTACAGAGTTGAGTTCCAGCACAGAGGTAGTCCGCATATACACATGTTGCTGTGGATTCGAGAAAAGGTAGTAGTAGATGTGGATGATGACCAAACTGTCTGTGACTTTGTGGACAGATACATCTCAGCTCAACTCCCTGATCCAGAAAAACAACCTGAACTGCACAAAAAAGTCGCTGAACTACAAAAGCACAGCAAAAACCACACAAAAACATGCTTTAAGAGTGTAAACTCTGGTTGTAGATTTGGGTTCCAAAACCACCAGCCACAAGAACAATGATTGTGAGACAGGATGAGGATTCAGACACTGAAGCTGCAAAAGCCAAACTCAGACCTTTGTTGACCCTGCTGAAGGAACCTGAAGCTGCTTCTCTCACCATAGAGCAGATTCTGTCACGATGCAACTTGACAATGAATGAGTATGAGCAATGCCTCCAAGACATAAACAAGAAAACAGCTCTTATTCTGAAACGTGACCCAAAGGACTGTTGGATCAACAATTACAACCCACACCTGCTTGAAGCCTGGAACTCTAATTTAGATGTCTCGTTAATATTGAATGCCTATTCATGTATAGAATACCTCTGTAAATATATAACGAAGAAAGAATCTGGCCTCTCTGAATACCTGAAGACAGTTATTGACAACTCTGATAAGAACACGGTCAATGAATGTGATGAAATGAGAGCTGTGATGCAGGCTTACTCAAAAAGAGAGAAATCAGCGCACAGGAGTGTGTGACTCGAGTCTGTGGCCTAAAAATGAAAAAATGTTCCCGCAGTGTTGTATTTGTACCAACAGATGATAACCCAGTAAAAATGAGTCGCCCGATGAGCTACCTGGAATCCACAACACATGACAGTTGTAATATTTGGATGACAAGTTTGAGTGATAAATACAAATCAAGACCTGAGACACCAGAATATGAGGAAATGTCACTGGCTGATTTTGCTGCCTTGTGCCGGTTGGTGAGTGGTCCAAATGAAGGAAAAGATGTGCTTCCTCTTCTTAACCAGCTTGGATTTGTACTAAGGCGAAAGAATGATAAACCAGCTATAATCAGGTATTACCACTGTTCACAGGAAAACGATCCTGAGCAATATTATGGACGACTGTTGAGACTTTACCTTCCACACAGATCAGAGCAGGAACTGAAACCACGAGGGTTCCAAACCTATCAGTCCTTCTACAACTCGGGTTTTGTACGACTTCCATGTTCAGACCACAGTGAGTCTGTGAAAAGGGTTGTGAAGAGAAATAAAGACAAGTATGAGAAGAACTCTGAGGATATTGAGAGTGCACTGGAAGAGTTTGAACAGAATAGGGATGTTGTGATCGATGAATGGTGTAATCTTGCTCCTGAATCTGAAGTTGTGAGGTTGCAATGTGATGAGAATCTTCCTGAGAGACATTCTGATGATGAGAACGAACAGGAGAATGTCCCCGACTACAGTCGTCAGTCTGATGCTGTAACAGAGATCAAAGCCATCAGAGAACAACCTGCAGTCGATCCAGCCGTGGTACGTGTAATGTATCAGAATCTGAACCAGAAGCAGGCCTGCGTGTTCTATGCTATAAGAGACTGGTGTATTCAGCGAGTTTGTGGTTTAAACCCAGATCCATTTTTCTTCTATATCAACGGTGGTGCAGGAACTGGAAAGTCACATCTGATTAAATGTATTCACTCTGAAGCATCAAAGATCCTGAGCAGACTCCCTGCTAATGCAGAAGAAGCTGACATATCAAATCCAACTGTTTACTGACGTCATTTACCGGGACAGCAGCTTTTCTATCAATGGCTCTACATTACATTCCCTACTCAAACTACCCAGGAGTCTGAAACCACCCATTCAAGGACTTGGTAACCAACTGGATGAAGTCAGATCTGAGCTTATGAATGCTGAAATTATTGTTATTGATGAGATTTCAATGGTTTCAAAACCCCTTTTTGCTTATGTGGATGCAAGACTGAAACAAATCAAAGGCACTCAGAGACCTTTTGGTGGAATGTCAGTTTTAGCTGTTGGAGATTTTACCAGCTGCCACCAGTGCGACAGTCTAAGCCTCTCTGTGTTTATGATCCAGAACAGATTGACCTATGGCAGGAACATTTTCAGATGATCACTCTAACAGAGATCATGCGTCAGAAAGATGATGTGGCCTTTGCAGAGATGCGAACAGGATTAGAATCAAAGAAAAGACAGATGAGCTTTCTCAGTGCGACAGAGATTTGTTGTCACAGGCTGTGACTGCACCAGAAGAATGTCCAACTGAGGTCTTACACATTTATGCCACCAACAAGAATGTTGAATCCCACAACACAGATACGCTCAAGAAGCTTCATTCAAACATTATAATCATCAATGCAGACGATTTCCAGAAGGATAAACGTACAGGCAGAATGGCACGAAGAGACAAACCATTACAGGTGGGCAAAATGATTTACCCGACACCCTGAATGTTGCTGAAGGAGCCCGAGTGATGCTGACCAGAAACTTGGACACACTAAACGGTTTAGTCAATGGTGCTTTTGGTATACTGATAAAGGTGGTGAGATCTGAAAATGATGGACAAATAATTAAACTGGGGCTCAGAATGGACAACCGGCAGCCTATGAGACACAACCGCAGTGCTAATGCAGCATCTGATGATCTGGTTTACATTGAGAGAGCAGAGGAGAGTCTGAAGTTTAAAGGAGCGGTACGCAGACAGTTTCCTGTAAAGCTAGCATTCGCCTGCACAATTCACAAAACTCAGGGTCTTACAACACAGACAGCTGTAGTTTCAATGAGGAACATTTTGAACCAGGTATGGCTTATGTTGCTCTCAGCAGGGTGACGTCTCTCAGTGGACTCTATTGCAGGACTTGGATGAGAACAAGATTTATGCCAATCCCGAGGTAACTGCAGCGCTCCAAACCATGAGACAAGCCAATGTTGAAGAAATGATGCCTCTTCTTCAGGTCAGAGAAACAGCCAGCAGACCTGACACTCTTACACTGATCCATCACAATACGGAGGGTTTGCCATCTCACATCAGTGACATCAAGAGTCATCATGAAATGTGTTTAGCAGATGTTTTGTGTCTCACAGAGTCTCACCTCCAAGGCTCCTTTGTTGCAGACAGTCTTCATTTGGACGGCTACACCATGTTCAAACGCAACAGACATGTGTCCTACACAAACTTTCCTCACATGGCCAGCAGAAGTGGTGGTGGAGTTGTTGTGTATTTGAGGAATCATTTCAGGTTCAGGTAAAACAGTATCTGCATAATGTCACTGATCTTGAGTTCTTAGTGTTAAAGGTTCAGGCTCCATTCCCTGCGCTCATTGCGGTTGTGTACAGACCTCCTGACTACAGTTTGACACCATTCATGCAAAACCTGGTAAGTCTTTTAGATTCACTTGAAATAATGGACTGTCACCCAATAATTGTGTGTGGAGATTTTAATGAGAACCAGTTACAGAGTGGAAGGAAACAGATTCTGGAGCAGTTTCAGTCGAGAGGGTATTCACAGCTGATCACTTCTGCCACTACAGACAAGAACACCCTGCTTGACCTCATTTTTGTTTCTCAGCCACAGAAAAGTCTCTATTCAGGTGTCCTGAGAACATATTACAGTTACCACAACCCTGTGTTTTGTGTCCTGTCCTCCAGCCAATCATGAAGTCGTCTGGTGAGTTTGAAACAATTACAGATCATGTTTGTTACAGAGTTTATTTTGTAGAGCATGAAAAAGATTTTTCATTGAATAATTATATTTCTTCATATTGTCTTCCCTACTCTGTCTGTAAGAAGACCCTTTCTTATTGCAATGTTATTAATCATTTCACCAAATCATGGCTGTACTTCATGCAGAGCCGGGAGATCTGCTTTCTGTTATCATGCAGCTCAGATCTGAAATATGCTGCAAAAAGTATTAAACGGACATAATTTATTTTTTATTCTCATGTTTTAAATGACTAAATCTACTAATGCATTTTTTCATGGATGTTAATTGTCATCTCCTTTTTTGATACTTTTTTACTGTGACGTATGTAGCTCAACAAACGAGAGCTTCCCTCAAAGGGCTTTCAAATAGGAAATAGTAAATAAATCCCAGATAAATGCAGGTATTTATTATGGGTCACATGAATAATAACAGACAATTATATTTCTTGATTATAGTAAATTTGTAGAATCAAATGTTTTTGGGATGAATGAGGTTTTGCTTATCATGTTTTACAGGTAAAAAATGTTAAAAGTTTTAAACTATCTTTAGGCTACCAGAGATGTCTATAATGATTCATTATGTAGAGAAAAACATTTTATAGCTTACAGAATATGTATAAAACTGATTTAGAAGTACATGGAAAGTTTCTGCATCCATTTTCTGACTTGGCCTTTATCCGGGTGGGTTTGGGTTTGGGTGGATAAAGGCCAAGTCAGAATTCTCTGAGCAGCTGGAAAAAGCTGCTAATTAACAAAGACATCAGAAAGCGGGGGCTTTAGGTGTAGCCCCCGCTTTCTGACGCACTAATTAGATTTAGTAACTGACACCCCATACCAGCATTACATAGACACTTGGGGGCTGAGATGGGTGGGTGGGGAGGGTGGGTTGGTGGTGTTAAAAGCACTTTATGTTTTGTAGATGTATTTTTTCAGACAGGGCACACACAGTCCTGTCTCCTTTGTGGGAAAACCTTCGAACTTCACCATCCTCAGCTGAAACAACAACATCTTAACACCATCTTCATGAACTGCTGAGCCAAACCTGATCCATCAGTGCTGGACTGCACAGATAACTACATGCCACAAGGAGACTGCTGTGTTATGAACTGCCATACCAGTGTGTCTTCAGTGGAGAAGATGACACACCCATCACCTGACCTCCTGCCTGATCTGGAGACCATCACCATGCTGCCACACTACACACCTCTGAGACCATCAATGATGACTCATACTGAGGAAACTGTATTTCCTGTCAGAGATGCTCAGTGATCCTCAGAGCAGAGAGAGGTATGATTCTTTATCTTTGATTAAAAAAATGTCAGTGCTTTTAATTCATTTAATTAATTTAAATCCTGTTTATTGCATAAAGAATTACACACTCAAATGATTATACTTGTTAACACTTTTTGAGTTTTAATTCACATTATGGATTACAAATCTATGCTTTTTCTACTCTGTCTCTCTGTGCAGGTATTGCTGTCTTCTGAGTTCTTCACTGTCCCAACTGAAACATTCAAACCTCATTGCAGAGCTCATGTCTTTCCTCACCATCATGTGAGTGTGAGATTGCTCTGGATTCTGGTTATGTGGCCTGCAGCACCTATAAGGTATTTCAACATTGTTCATTTTATAACTTATTTCTAGTTAACACAAATAAAATGTTCCTTTTTCTGTATTTTTTTAGAACAAGCTCGTACAGTGTGCCTGCATTCCAGCTTCTTAGACTCTACGCAAGTGGACAGAGTATCAGTGCTTGGCCACCCTTACAGACACCGACTTCTGTCAACTCACTGCTACTGATCAGGCACCTCACTCCAGGAAGACAGAGGGCTGCAAGCCTGTTATCGTTTCCAGTGTGGCTTTGTATTCTTGGGGTAGCATCAGATTTTTCCCACAAATATTCAAAGGTAACACTTATTTTAAGCTTAGTTATTAAATCAAAAGTCTTCCCTTGTGTTAATTGTTTTATTTTTTCTTTTTATTTTTTCTTTTACATTTATATGCAGTTATCAGATGTGGTGGAGCTTTGTTAACTGTGTGGAAAACATCTGTTTGTGATGATATTTACAATGAGGTTTTAAGGTGACAGTTTCCAAGTGATTTCAATCATTTGACTAAGCAAAAACATGTTTGCAATTAACATATTTTTTTCAGTTTTGTCTTTTGGATTTAACATTCCTCTGTGACAGGAAATACTAAACTGGTCCAAGTAACCAGCATATCATTGGTCAAAGACAAAAAAGGACCACATGTCACGCTAGCAATGAATTTTTGACTGTGTTTGTGTCACCAGATTTAACAAACAATATCAGACATATGAAACTGAACTCTGGATTAATGTCTAGATGTTTTTTGTGTTTTTTTTTTTTATTGTTGAATAATTATTTTGTAGGACAAACCCAATTTATTTACCCAAACAAGTTACATTGTTTGGGTAAATAGTGGATTAATATATCTAAGTCTATAAGTATAGCAAGCTGAATTCATACAAACACACAGCTCTAAATCTTGAATTGTAGGATGTACAAAAATGATCATGTGATTATTATGGACATTTAAATAACTATATCTATTGAACCATTACACATATTCTTTATAGAAATTACACAATCTCAAAATGTGAAAAAAGAAAATGTTTAAGAGAATAAATAATGTGTGTTTGTATGAATCCTGCCTTAGTATGGGGTGTCAGTAACTACATTAGTATAGAGTAGGTCTAACAGTGGTTTTCCACATCTGCTCTAATATATATAGATAATGGGTCAGACATATAAAGTCATTTTGAAAAGTTCATAAAGGTCACATCCATTTATATGTGTTCCTCTTTATCATTTTATATCAGGTCACACAGCTGACTTGAGTTTTGATCAGAGTAGAACCATAACATTCATGCTAATGGTTCTACTGTTTACAGTTACTTTATGATGGATTTCATCCTGGTCACAGCACTATGAGAAAAGCTGTTAAAGGTAAAGTTAACCCAATTAATACCTCATCATAAGTCACTCTATAACGCAAAGCAGTGATTATTTTCACTGTAATTTATTCCACAATAATGTTCTTTATTTGATCCCTGTTTCTTTAAATATGCACATCGATTGTTCAGCTGTGTGACTCTCTACACCTCAAATATATCACAATGTGGACTTCATTTCGACAGTATTTTGTAGATTGGTACCACATTTATCATAAAATCAGGAAACTGTAAACTAATTGAAAAAATGAAGCTTATGAAAATTTTTAATGTGGCATTGGAACATGTTGTTTATCCTTGCCAAATGGTATTTACACAAAACTCCAGCAAATCAGAGGATATATTTTTGTCTCTCACTTGCGTATATGCGCATATGTGTATATTTTTGCAGTTAATAGCCTATCATGTGTCTGCGCATCTTAGGGCCATAAACATAAACATGGCAAACAAGGATATGTTCACAATTCCAACAGATGCTTCAATTGTTTGTATAGATGTTAGATTCATTTGATTTGCATTTTCTATTAATATTTTTCTGTTTATCCCAAATGGGATTTTTATTTCTGTTTGCCATTATTGTAATCATTGGAAACAACTGAATAAATATTTTGTATCATATGTTTCTAAAAGTATTTGAATGTTCTACTTTTCTACTACTGGTTTTCTACTTTCTAAACTTTCTTCCACTCTTTGGCATTTCAATAACATTATTTTTGGGTGTTTTTATCTCTGACCGCAGCATCTTGTGCATTTATTACCTAAATGTTGTTTGTGTGGGTTTTCTTTTTTGGTTTTTTGGTTTTTTTGCCATTTTTAGATTTCACCAGCTGTGTAAACTCTGCAATTTTACCTTGGTTTTGTTCCACATCAGTTTATCTGCTGGCTGATTTTCTTCCTTTTCTAGTGTTTCTGGTAATTTTTAACAGTTAAAAAAGTAACTTTGAGGTTACTTCAGCCTTTTCAGCTGTTATCTGTTGACAGTTTTGCCTAATTATTACATTTCTGCAAAATTATAGCAGTTCTGATAACTTGTAATATTTCTGCTAAGTTTTTAATTTTCTACTAAATTATATTATTTTTGCTAGGTTACACTACTTTTGTTTGTTATGTTATGTTATGTTATGTTATTCTAAATTATTACATTTCTGCTAAGTTGTAGCTTCTGGTAAACTACAACATTTCTGCTGAATTGTGATGTTTCTTCTAAGTTATTGCATTTCTTCTAAGTTATTACATTTTTGTTTACTTGATGTTGTTCTGCAACGTTATTAAATTTCAACAACTTTTTAAACACTGACTTTGATTTCTTCAGCTTCTTCAGCTATTTTCAACTATTTTCAGCAGACAGCTTCAGCTTTAAAGCATCCACACTGCATTTTCGCAGGAAATGCAAATTTTTCTAGTTGTGTGGATGCCCTAAAGGGCTTCCACACTATTGTTTTCCTGTTTCTCTTTCTTCTTTATTATTATTCCCCTAGTTGCTTCCGTACACTTTTTGGCACTTATCTACTCCCTCAGTTTTCAGCCGATTTTCTCCGTTCAAACTCTAAACTGTTCTGCTCTTTCTGCTAATGCCGGCTATGACTTTTGGTGTTTATTACTGTTATACTTTTTAAAATATTACACTTTTTTCCTTTAATTTGTCCCATTGAAATGAATGGGAAACTTCCACAATTCTGCTAAAACTTGCTTGTTTTTGAAACTTAACTACTTTGTCATACTTTCACCTAGAAACTCCATTTAAACTTTAAAATGTTCTCAGACTATTGGGCTATTCCTGAATGATTCAGCTTTTTCAGATCTTCTACCGTTTTAATTTTATACCTCTTTAAGTTTTCAGTTGCAAAATTGTGATTTTTCAGAAAATACATGCGTTGCTATGGTTGCTATGCAATTAAGTCAGAGTGAGTGCTGGTCCGTTCTGAATTTTCTCTTCATGTCTAAACAACTTCTTGCTACTGACTCAATTTCCACTCAACCCCCACAAATTATACATCAAAACGTAGGTATTTTTGCTGGCCTTCAGACAATGTGACTATCTTTATTGTGAGATTTACCGTTTTTTTGCAATTTGCCTCGGAGTGACACAAGGTCTCAATACTCCACATTCAAAGTCTATGGGGAGGTTTTGAAAATCAGAGCTGAAATTCTGTAACGGGAGGCATTTTAAAATCGCCATATCTCTTTAACAAAGCAAAGTTAGGACATGAGGCTTGTGCCAATATATCTTCAGACACTGCTGACACTCACAGTGGAAGCAGTTTTTACAATTATCTTACCGTTGAGCAATGAATTACGTTTGTTTGAGGGGTGGAAATCTGTCCTTCTCGCAGTCTTCAAACTCTGGAAATGAAGCCGTTTCTTCTCTCGTCATATCTCCGCGACGGAGGTAGAACGAGCTATGAAAATCGCAGTCAAAATACACCAAAGTCCGCTGATTCACCCAGTACAAGAATTATGCTGCTAGCCCTCCTAGTTTTTGAGTTACACGACGTTTTGTAACTCCAAAAAACGGCGTTTTTCGCCTCTCACCGCGATCTATTTCTGACTGCCCAAGTATCTGTTTTTCAGACCGCCGCCCCGTTTCCAGGTGGCGCAATCAGTAATGACACGGCTCTGCAGCTCAAAGGTCGTGGGTTCAATCCCACCTTGGTCCACGTTTTTTTTTTTCACTACAAATTTATACACTATCACAGACCTGTAATTTATATTGCTAATTTATTACAATTCTGCAAAGTTTTATGATTTTAGCAGCTTTTCTAATATGGACCTCAGATTCTTGTCAACACCACATGGCAGAAATACATACAAGTAAACAGCCTGATGAAGCAGACAGAAGCAGTACCTCTGATTGGTGAATTTGAGCAGAACCAGGTTGTTCTGCCTCTTTTGAGCAGAAATTCTGCTGATTCATCTCTTTTCAGCGCAACGTTCTGCTTCTTTACCTCTTTTCAGCTGAAATTCTGCTGATTCACCTCTTTTCTGCAAAATTTTCAGCCTTTTCACCTCTTATCAGCACAATTCTCAGCAGCTTCTGCTCATTTGAGCAGAATTGTCTGTCTCTCCTCTTTTTTGAGGGAGAGAGTTTAGCTCAGTGACATGAGCAGCTGCCTTGAGACGAGAATGGCCAGGTTCGAATCCTGCTCAAGGCGACATGTTTTTTTTTCACCACCATGCAACTTTTGCAACTTTTCATCTTTTTCAGCTTTTCAGCAGACAGCTTCAGCGTTAAGGCAGCCACACAGCATTTTCGCAGGAAATGCAAATTTTTCTAGTTATTCTTCTAGTTGCTTCCGTACACTTTTTGGCACTTAACTACTTCCACAGTTTTCAGCCGATTTTCTCAGTTCAAACTCTATACTGTTCTGCTCTTTCTGCTCTTTCCGGCAATGACTTTTGGTGTTTATTACTGTTATACTTTTTAAAATATTACACTTTTTTCCTTTAATTTGTCCCATTGAAATGAATGGGAAACTTCCACAATTCTGCTAAAACTTGCTTGTCTTTGAAACTTAACTACTTTGTCATACTTTCACCTAGAAACTCCATTCAAACTTTAAAATGTTCTCAGATTATTGGGCTATTCCTGTCTGATTCAGCTTTTTCAGATCTTCTACCGTTTTAATCTTATACCTTTTTAAGTTTTCAGTTGCAAAATTGTGATTTTTCAGAAAATACATGCGTTGTTATGGTTGCTATGCAATTAACTCAGAGTGTACACTCGTCCATTCTGAATTTTCTCTTCATATCTGAACAACTTCTTGCTACTCGTTCAATTTCCACTCAACTCCCACAAATTATACATCAAAACGTAGGTATTTTTGCTGGCTTTCAGAAAATGTCACTATCATTGTTGTGGGATTTATAGAATTTTGGCAAATCTCCTCAGACCAACACAAGGTCGGAAAAGTCTCCATACAAAGTCAATGGAGAGTTTGTTCAAAATCACCGCTGGAATTCTCTAATGAGAGGCATTTTCAAATCGTCATATCTCCTTAACAAAACAGAGTTGAGACATGAGGCTTGTGCCAATATATCTTCAGACATCCCTGATGCTCACAGTTCAATAATTTTTTCCTCACCTATTACCGTTTGGCCATGAATTACACTTGTTTGAGGATAGGAAATTTGTCCCTCGCTCAGATTTCTTCAGATTTCAAACTCTGGAAATGAGGCACTTTTTTCTCTCATCATATCTTTTTGATGGATTTCCACAGAGACCTGAAAATTCCCATGACTGTTCACCAAAGCCTGCTGTCTCTTACGGTGAAAGAATGATTTTGATGCTCCATATAGATTTAGAGTTACAAAACATTGTTTGAGGGCAAGTCAAGGCAGTTTTGCTTTGCCTCTGCTCAGTTACAGTGTATTGCAAGTCATATATCTTTAATAATTTATATTTTATCTCTGATTTATGAAGACCTGCAGATTCCCCCATCTCTTCTGAACAAAACGGTGTCAGAATGAGCGTTCTAGCCCCTACGGTTAGGAAATTATGGCCATTTGTTCGAGGGGAATCCTGAATGTGAGAAATACACTGCAGAAAACTTATACCTCTCTCTGTGTCTGTGTGTGTAAGGGCTGATTACAGCAGGTGCAGCCAATTTAACTGACCTAGATATACCAAGCCCAGACTCTTAACAGCCACTGTTCCCTTTAGGCTCTGTGTATGTGTATGTTTGTGTATCTGTATCAATATTTCTCCCATGTTAAAGTATTACTCCTCCATAATAGTATTTCTGTTGAATCAAAGTACTTCTACTACATCTTAGTACTTCTGCTCAATCATAGTATTTCTGCTAAATCATAGTATTTTGGCCAAATCATGGTATTTGTGCCAAAGCATAGTATTTCCACAAAATAACAGTATTTCTGCTATGTCATATTATTACTGCTCATAGTATTTCTGCCAAATCTTGGTATTTGTTCCAAAGCACAGTATTTCTGCCAAATCACAATATAACTGCAAAATAAAGGTTTTTGAGCCAAATCATAGTGTTTGTGCTAAATCCTAGTAATTCTGCTCAATCATAGAATTTCTGCTATGCTGAAGTGGTTTTTGCTAGATTATAGAATTTCTGCTAAGTCAAAGTATTTCATGTAAATCATACTACTTATACCAAGTCCCAGTGTTTCTGCCAAATCATAATTCGTAAATAATGTGGCGTGTTGGTGGAACAGCTAGTTCTCTCCCATCATGCCTTGGGACATGTGCTGCTGTTTAGATGTTCTTGTTTCATTGTTTATGGTTACGTTACTTTTAACTGTTGTCTTGAATGCTGTGTTTATACTACGGTACAAAGTCACTGACAGTTATTGTTTTATAGGAAGAATGCAGTACCATAAGTGAGTTCTGTTATGCTTTTATTGACCCTTGAAGCACATTGTGGCACAAGCAAGTGTTTAATAAAGAGCACACCCTACCAGCTTGGGGTAGAAATACAAGCTCAACGTCTCACTCAGAGCTTCTTTGTAAGATTCATCTGCATGCTGCCAATTTATCTTCGGGCACTGCTGACACTCACGGTGTGAGCAGTTTTTACTGTCATCTTACTGTTGAGCCATAAATTATGTCTGTTTGAGGGTTGGAAATCTGTCCTCCTCTCAGTTTTCAAACTCTGAAAATGAAAATTTCTTCTCTCGTCATATCTCCACGACGGAGATACAAAGAGCAATGAAAATCGCAGTCAAAGTTCACCAAAGTCAGCTGATTTGCCCAGTACAAGACTTGTGCTTCTATCCCACCTAGTTTTTGAGTTGCACGACGTTTTGTAACTACAAAAAACGGCGATTTAAGCCCCTCACCGCCATCTATTTCTGACTGCTCATCAATCTTTTTTTCCAGCCGCCAGCCCCCGTTCCAGGTGGCGTAATTGGTAATGACGCGGGTCTGCAGGTCAAAGGTCGTGGGTTAAATCCCACTTTGTTCAACTTTTTTTTTTTCACTACAAATTTATACACAGACCTGTAATTTATATTGCTAATTTATTACAATTCTGCAAAGTTTTATGATTTTCTGAGCTTTTCTAATATGGACCTCAGATTCTTGTTAACACTCCATGGCAGAAGTCGCAGTATTTGTGCTAAAACATACTATGTCTGCAGAATCACAGTATATCTGTTATGTTATAGTATTACTACTAAGGCATAGTATTTCTACCACATCATAGTATTCCTTCAAAATCATAGTATTACTGCAATTTCATAGTATTTGAGCAAAATTGTAGTATTTGTGCAAAAACATACTATGTCTGCAAAATCACAGTATATCTGTTATATTATAGTATTACTACTAAGGCATAGTATTTCTACCAAATCATAGTATTCCTTCAACATGATAGTGTTACTGCAATTTCATAGTATTTGAGCAAAGTCGTAGTATTTGTGCAAAAACATACTATGTCTGCAGAATCACAGTATATCTGTTATATTATAGTATTACTACTAAGGCATAGTATTTCTACCACATCATAGTATTCCTTCAACATGATAGTATTACTGCAGTTTCATAGTATTTGAGCAAAATCGTAGTATTTGTGCCAAAACATACTATGTCTGCAAAATCACAGTATATCTTTTATGTTATAGTATTACTACTAAGGCATAGTATTTCTACCACATCATAGTATTCCTTCAAATCATAGTATTACTGCAATTTCATAGTATTTGAGCAAAGTCGTAGTATTTGTGCAAAAACATACTATGTCTGCAGACTCACAGTATATCTGTTATATTATAGTATTACTACTAAGGCATAGTATTTCTACCACATCATAGTATTCCTTCAACATGATAGTATTACTGCAGTTTCATAGTATTTGAGCAAAATCGTAGTATTTGTGCCAAAACATACTATGTCTGCAAAATCACAGTATATCTTTTATGTTATAGTATTACTACTAAGGCATAGTATTTCTACCACATCATAGTATTCCTTCAACATGATAGTGTTACTGTAGTTTCATAGTATTTGAGCAAAATCGTAGTATTTGTGCAAAAACATACTGTGTCTGCAAAATCAGTATAACTGTTATGTTATAGTATTACTACTAAGGCATAGTATTTCTACCACATCATAGTATTCCTTCAAACTCATAGTATTACTGCAATTTCATAGTATTTGAGCAAAGTCGTAGTATTTGTGCAAAAACATACTATGTCTGCAAAATCACAGTATATCTTTATGTTATAGTATTACTACTAAGGCATAGTATTTCTACCACATCATAGTATTCCTTCAACATGATAGTGTTACTGTAGTTTCATAGTATTTGAGCAAAATCGTAGTATTTGTGCAAAAACATACTGTGTCTGCAAAATCAGTATAACTGTTATGTTATAGTATTACTACTAAGGCATAGTATTTCTACCACATCATAGTATTCCTTCAACATGATAGTATTACTGCAGTTTCATAGTATTTGAGCAAAATCGTAGTATTTGTGCCAAAACATACTGTGTCTGCAAAATCAGTATAACTGTTATGTTATAGTATTACTACTACGGCATAGTATTTCTACCACATCATAGTATTCCTTCAAAATCATAGTATTACTGCAATTTCATAGTATTTGAGCAAAGTCGTAGTATTTGTGCAAAAACATACTATGTCTGCAGAATCACAGTATATCTGTTATATTATAGTATTACTACTAAGGCATAGTATTTCTACCACATCATAGTATTCCTTCAACATGATAGTATTACTGCAGTTTCATAGTATTTGAGCAAAATCGTAGTATTTGTGCCAAAACATACTATGTCTGCAAAATCACAGTATATCTTTTATGTTATAGTATTACTACTAAGGCATAGTATTTCTACCACATCATAGTATTCCTTCAAAATCATAGTATTACTGCAATTTCATAGTATTTGAGCAAAATCGTAGTATTTGTGCAAAAACATACTATGTCTGCAAAATCACAGTATATCTGTTATGTTATAGTATTACTACTAAGGCATAGTATTTCTACCAAATCATAGTATTCCTTCAACATGATAGTATTACTGCAGTTTCATAGTATTTGAGCAAAATCGTAGTATTTGTGCAAAAACATACTGTTTCTGCAAAATCAGTATACCTGTTATGTTATAGTATTACTACTAAGGCATAGTATTTCTACCACATCATAGTATTCCTTCAAAATCATAGTATTACTGCAATTTCATAGTATTTGAGCAAAGTCGTAGTATTTGTGCAAAAACATACTATGTCTGCAAAATCACAGTATATCTGTTATGTTAAAGTGTTACTACTAAGTCACAGTATTTCTGCCAATTCGTAGTATTTGTACTAAATCATGGTACTTGTGCAAATCATACTATTTTTTGCAAATCATAGTATTCGAACCAAAACATAGTATTTGTACGAAATCATAGTATTTCTTCTAAATCATAGTATTTCAATCAAATCTCAGTAGTTGTGCTGAAACGCAGTATTATTGCCAAATCATAGTATTTGTACTGAAACATAGTATTTGTGCCAAAAGAGTATTTCTAATAAATCATAGTACTTGTGCCAAATCATAGTATTTCTGCCACATTGTGCTAGTTGTGCAAAAACATAGACTGTCTGCAAAATCATAGTATATCTATTATGTTATAGTATTATTACTAAGTCGTAGACTCTCTATTTTGTTATAGTATATCTGCTGAATACAGTATATGTGCCAAATCATAGTATTTATAGCAAATCATAGTATTTCTGCCACATTATAGTATTTGTGTAAAACCAGAATGTCTGCAAAATCATCATATATCTGTGATGTCTTCAAAATTATACTATTTTTGCAGAAACATTGTACTTCTGGTAAATCATAGTATTTCCAATAAATAATAGTATTTCTGCCAAATCATAGTATTTGTGCCAAAATATTGTATTTCTACAAAGTCATAATATTTCTTCTAAATCATAGTATTTCAATCAAATCTCAGGAGTTGTGCTAAAACGCAGTATTATTGTCAAATCATAGTATTTGTACCCAAACATATCAGTTCAACTTATTTAACTCTTCTCAACAGCCCAACACCTCTTCTTCACCCCGTTTCAGCAGAATTGTGAGTTTTTTCACCCCTTTTCAGCACAAATTCCAGCTTTTTCAGGTGTTTTCAACAGAAATCTCTTTTTTAGCAGACATTCTGCTGATTCACCTGTTTTCAGTGCAACGTTCTACTTCTTTACCTCTTTTCAGTAGAAATTCTGCTGATTCACCTATTTTAAGCAGAATTTTCAGCCTTTCACCTCTTATCAATACAAATCTCAGTATCTTCTGCTCATTTCAGAGGAAACCTTTTCACCTCTCCTCTTTTCAGTACAAATGAACTTCTGTACCCCTTTGAAGCAGAATTTTTGCCTTTTCACCTCTTTTCAGCAAAAGTTTCTGTTTTTTCACTAGTTTTCAGCATAATTTTTCAGTTTCTTTACTGCCATACAATTTTTGCAGCTTTTCATCTTTTTCAGTCATTTTCAGCAGACAGCTTAAGCGTTCCGGCATCCACACAGCATTTTCGCAGGAAATGCAAATTTTTCTAGTTATTCTTCTAGTTGCTTCCGTACACTTTTTGGCACTTAACTACTTCCACAGTTTTCTGCCGATTTTCTCAGTTCAAACTCTATACTGTTCTGCTCTTTCTGCTCTTTCCGGCAATGACTTTTGGTGTTTATTACTGTTATACTTTTTAAAATATTACACTTTTTTCCTTTAATTTGTCCCATTGAAATGAATGGGAAACTTCCACAATTCTGCTAAAACTTGCTTGTCTTTGAAACTTAACTACGTCCTCATGCTTTCACCTAGAAACTCCATTCAAACTTTAAAATGTTCTCAGATTATTGGGCTATTCCTGTCTGATTCAGCTTTTCAGATCTTCTACCGTTTTAATCTTATCTCTCTTTAAGTTTTCAGTTGCAAAATTGTGATTTTTCAGAAAATACATGCGTTGCTATGGTTGCTATGCAATTAAGTCAGAGTGAGTGCTGGTCCGTTCTGAATTTTCTCTTCATGTCTAAACAACTTATTGCTACTCACTCAATTTCCACTCAATCCCCACAAATTATACATCAAAACGTAGGTATTTTTGCTGGCTTTCAGACAATGTCACTATCTTTATTGTGAGATTTACCGTTTTTTCGCAATTTGCCTCGGAGTGACACAAGGTCTCAATACTCCCCATTCAAAGTCTATGGGGAGGTTTTGTAATTCAGAGCTGAAATTCTGTAACGGGAGGCATTTTAAAATCGCCATATCTCTTTAACAAAGCAAAGTTAGGACATGAGGCTTGTGCCAATATATCTTCAGACACTGCTGACACTCACAGTGGAAGCAGTTTTTACAATTATCTTACCGTTGAGCAATGAATTACGTTTGTTTGAGGGGTGGAAATCTGTCCTTCTCTCAGTCTTCAAACTCTGGAAATGAAGCCGTTTCTTCTCTCGTCATATCTCCGCGACGGAGGTAGAACAAGCTATGAAAATCGCAGTCAAAATACACCAAAGTCCGCTGATTCACCCAGTACAAGAATTATGCTGCTAGCCCTCCTAGTTTTTGAGTTACACGACGTTTTGTAACTCCAAAAAACGGCGTTTTTCGCCTCTCACCGCGATCTATTTTCTGACTGCCCAAGTATCTGTCTTTCAGACCGCCGCCCCCTTTCCAGGTGGCGCAATCAGTAATGACACGGCTCTGCAGCTCAAAGGTCGTGGGTTCAATCCCACCTTGGTCCACGTTTTTTTTTTTCACTACAAATTTATACACTATCACAGACCTGTAATTTATATTGCTAATTTATTACAATTCTGCAAACTTTTATGATTTTAGCAGCTTTTCTAATATGGACCTCAGATTCTTGTCAACACCACATGGCAGAAATACATACAAGTAAACAGCCTGATGAAGCAGACAGAAGCAGTACCTCTGATTGGTGAATTTGAGCAGAACCAGGTTGTTCTGCCTCTTTTCAGCAGAAATTCTGCTCATTCACCTCTTTTCTGCAAAATTTTCAGCCCTTTTACCTCTTATGAGCACAATTCTCAGCAGCTTCTGCTCATTTCACCATAATTGTCAGTCTCTCCATCTCCTTCCTTGTGAGAGTCAGTTTGGCACAGTGAGATGAGTAGCCGCCTTGAGCCCAGGAGGGCCAGGTTCGAAACATAGACTGTCTGCAACATAACAGTATATCTGTTATGTTATAGTATTACTACTAAGTCACAGTATTTCTGCCAATTCGTAGTATTTGTACTAAATCATACTACTCGTGCCAAATCATAGTATTTGTTGCAAATCATAGTATTCAAACCAAAATTTAGTATTTGTACCAAAGCATTGTATTTGTATGAAGTACCGTATTTCTGCCAAATCACAGAATTACTGCAATTTCATAGTATTTTGAGGAATCCCTTTTGTGATAGTATTACTTCTAAGTCATAGTATTTCTGCTTTTGTCATAGTATTTGTACTAAAACATAGCATTTCTGCCAAATCATAGTATTACTGCTATCTCATAGTATTTGAGTGAAATGACAGTGTTTCTGCAAAAACATTGTATTTCTGCTAAATCATAGTATTTCTGTTATTTTAGAGTACTTGTACTCAATTATAGTATTTGTGCCAAAGTTGAGTATTTCTGCCAAATCATATTTATGTGAATTTGTACACTGTAATATCGCTGTATTACGTAGTGGCTAAGTAGGAGGCTGACTGTTACTAAGTGCATCAGTGTACATAGGTCATCTCTTGTGTTGGAGTGCCCTCTTGTGACGCCTTTTGGGTAGTGCCTTAGTAAACGTGAACACTGCAAAGAAGTGGTATCAGACTGGTTTGTAGTGGAGGAATTTGTTGCCAGTTTCTTCCATCTTTAATCCGTATTCATGTTGTAATGTAGTAGTACCACAATATGGCAGAAACACTATGTTTTGGCACAAATACTTTGATTTGGTATACTTTAGCTTCTTCACCCCTTTTCAGCAAAATTTTCATTTTTTTCACCCCTTTTCAGCACAAATTCCAGCTTTTTTGGCTGTTTTCAGAAAAAAAAACCTCTTTTCAGCAGAAACTCTGCTGATTCATCTCTTTTCAGCGCAAGTTTCTGCTTCTTTGCCTCTTTTCTGCAGAAATTCTGCTGATTCACCTCTTTTCTGCATAATTTTCAGCCTTTTCACCTCTGACTGTTACTAAGTGCATCAGTGTACATAGGTCATCTCTTGTGTTGGAGTGCCCTCTTGTGGCGCCTTTTGGGTAGTGCCTTAGTAAACGTGAACACTGCATAGAAGTGGTATCAGACTGGTTTGTAGTGGAGGAATTTGTTGCCAGTTTCTTTCATCTTTAATCCGTATTCATGTTGTAATGTAGTAACTTTTGTGGCACAAATACCAAAATATGGCAGAAATACTATGTTTTGGCACAAATACTTTGATTTGGTATACTTTAGCTTCTTCACCCCTTTTCAGCAAAATTTTCATTTTTTTCACCCCTTTTCAGCACAAATTCCAGCTTTTTGGCTGTTTTCAGAAAAAAAACTCTTTTCAGCAGAAACTTTGCTGATTCATCTCTTTTCAGCGCAAGTTTCTGCTTCTTTACCTCTTTTCTGCAGAAATTCTGCTGATTCACCTCTTTTCTGCAAAATTTTCAGCCTTTTCACCTCTTATCAGCTTCTGCTCATTTCAGCAGAATTGTCCGTCTCTCCACCTCTTCTTTGTAAGAGTGACTTGGCTCAGGGAAATGAATAGCCACCTTTGAGCAGAAATTCTGCTGATTCATCTCTTTTCAGCGCAACTTATTGCTTCTTTACCTCTTTTCTGCAGAAATTCTGCTGATTTACCTGTTTTCTGCAAAATTTTCAGCCTTTTCACTTCTTCTCAGCACAATTCTCAGCAGCTTCTGCTCATTTAGCAAAATTGTCAGTTTCTCCATCTCTTGTTTTTCAGCGGAAGAGTTTGGCTCAGTGAGATGAGCAGCTGCCTTGAGACGAGAACGGCCAGGTTCAAATCCCGGTCATGGCAAAACCTGTTTTCAGTTTTCTCTTTTGTTCTTTTGTTCTGCCTCTTTTCTGCAGAAATTCTGCTGATTTACCTCTTTTCTGCAAATTTTCAGCCTTTTCACCTCTTCCCAGCACAATTCTCAGCAGCTTCTGCTCATTTTAGCAGAATTGTTGGTCTCTCCTCCTCTTTTTTTGAGAGAGTAAGTTTAGCTCAGTGAGATGAGCAGCTGCCTTTAGACCAGCAGGGCCAGGTTCGAATCCTGCTCAGAGCGACATGTTTTTTTTCACCACCATGCAACTTTTTGCAACTTTTCAGCTTTTTCAGCTTTTCAGCAGACAGCTTCAGCGTTAAGGCATCCACACAGCATTTTCGCAGGAAATGCAAATTTTTCTAGTTATTCTTCTAGTTGCTTCCGTACACTTTTTGGCACTTAACTACTTCCACAGTTTTCAGCCGATTTTCTCAGTTCAAACTCTATACTGTTCTGCTCTTTCTGCTCTTTCCGGCAATGACTTTTGGTGTTTATTACTGTTATACTTTTTAAAATATTACACTTTTTTCCTTTAATTTGTCCCATTGAAATGAATGGGAAACTTCCACAATTCTGCTAAAACTTGCTTGTCTTTGAAACTTAACTACTTTGTCATACTTTCACCTAGAAACTCCATTCAAACTTTAAAATGTTCTCAGATTATTGGGCTATTCCTGTCTGATTCAGCTTTTTCAGATCTTCTACCGTTTTAATCTTATACCTTTTTAAGTTTTCAGTTGCAAAATTGTGATTTTTCAGAAAATACATGCGTTGTTATGGTTGCTATGCAATTAACTCAGAGTGTACACTCGTCCATTCTGAATTTTCTCTTCATATCTGAACAACTTCTTGCTACTCGTTCAATTTCCACTCAACTCCCACAAATTATACATCAAAACGTAGGTATTTTTGCTGGCTTTCAGAAAATGTCACTATCATTGTTGTGGGATTTATAGAATTTTGGCAAATCTCCTCAGACCAACACAAGGTCGGAAAAGTCTCCATACAAAGTCAATGGAGAGTTTGTTCAAAATCACCGCTGGAATTCTCTAATGAGAGGCATTTTCAAATCGTCATATCTCCTTAACAAAACAGAGTTGAGACATGAGGCTTGTGCCAATATATCTTCAGACATCCCTGATGCTCACAGTTCAATAATTTTTTCCTCACCTATTACCGTTTGGCCATGAATTACACTTGTTTGAGGATAGGAAATTTGTCCCTCGCTCAGATTTCTTCAGATTTCAAACTCTGGAAATGAGGCACTTTTTCTCTCATCATATCTTTTTGATGGATTTCCACAGAGACCTGAAAATTCCCATGACTGTTCACCAAAGCCTGCTGTCTCTTACGGTGAAAGAATGATTTTGATGCTCCATATAGATTTAGAGTTACAAAACATTGTTTGAGGGCAAGTCAAGGCAGTTTTGCTTTGCCTCTGCTCAGTTACAGTGTATTGCAAGTCATATATCTTTAATAATTTATATTTTATCTCTGATTTATGAAGACCTGCAGATTCCCCCATCTCTTCTGAACAAAACGGTGTCAGAATGAGCGTTCTAGCCCCTACGGTTAGGAAATTATGGCCATTTGTTCGAGGGGAATCCTGAATGTGAGAAATACACTGCAGAAAACTTATACCTCTCTCTGTGTCTGTGTGTGTAAGGGCTGATTACAGCAGGTGCAGCCAATTTAACTGACCTAGATATACCAAGCCCAGACTCTTAACAGCCACTGTTCCTTTAGGCTCTGTGTATGTGTATGTTTGTGTATCTGTATCAATATTTCTCCCATGTTAAAGTATTACTCCTCCATAATAGTATTTCTGTTGAATCAAAGTACTTCTACTACATCTTAGTACTTCTGCTCAATCATAGTATTTCTGCTAAATCATAGTATTTTGGCCAAATCATGGTATTTGTGCCAAAGCATAGTATTTCCACAAAATAACAGTATTTCTGCTATGTCATATTATTACTGCTCATAGTATTTCTGCCAAATCTTGGTATTTGTTCCAAAGCACAGTATTTCTGCCAAATCACAATATAACTGCAAAATAAAGGTTTTTGAGCCAAATCATAGTGTTTGTGCTAAATCCTAGTAATTCTGCTCAATCATAGAATTTCTGCTATGCTGAAGTGGTTTTTGCTAGATTATAGAATTTCTGCTAAGTCAAAGTATTTCATGTAAATCATACTACTTATACCAAGTCCCAGTGTTTCTGCCAAATCATAATTCGTAAATAATGTGGCGTGTTGGTGGAACAGCTAGTTCTCTCCCATCATGCCTTGGGACATGTGCTGCTGTTTAGATGTTCTTGTTTCATTGTTTATGGTTACGTTACTTTTAACTGTTGTCTTGAATGCTGTGTTTATACTACGGTACAAAGTCACTGACAGTTATTGTTTTATAGGAAGAATGCAGTACCATAAGTGAGTTCTGTTATGCTTTTATTGACCCTTGAAGCACATTGTGGCACAAGCAAGTGTTTAATAAAGAGCACACCCTACCAGCTTGGGGTAGAAATACAAGCTCAACATCTCACTCAGAGCTTCTTTGTAAGATTCATCTGCATGCTGCCAATTTATCTTCGGGCACTGCTGACACTCACGGTGTGAGCAGTTTTTACTGTCATCTTACTGTTGAGCCATAAATTATGTCTGTTTGAGGGTTGGAAATCTGTCCTCCTCTCAGTTTTCAAACTCTGAAAATGAAAATTTCTTCTCTCGTCATATCTCCATGACGGAGATACAAGAGCAATGAAAATCGCAGTCAAAGTTCACCAAAGTCAGCTGATTTGCCCAGTACAAGACTTGTGCTTCTATCCACCTAGTTTTTGAGTTGCACGACGTTTTGTAACTACAAAAACGGCGATTTAAGCCCTCACCGCCATCTATTTCTGACTGCTCATCAATCTTTTTTTCCAGCCGCCAGCCCCGTTCCAGGTGGCGTAATTGGTAATGACGCGGGTCTGCAGGTCAAAGGTCGTGGGTTAAATCCCACTTTGTTCAACTTTTTTTTTCACTACAAATTATACACAGACCTGTAATTATATTGCTAATTTATTACAATTCTGCAAAGTTTTATGATTTTCTGAGCTTTTCTAATATGGACCTCAGATTCTTGTTAACACTCCATGGCAGAAGTCGCAGTATTTGTGCTAAAACATACTATGTCTGCAGAATCACAGTATATCTGTTATGTTATAGTATTACTACTAAGGCATAGTATTTCTACCACATCATAGTATTCCTTCAAAATCATAGTATTACTGCAATTTCATAGTATTTGAGCAAAATTGTAGTATTTGTGCAAAACATACTATGTCTGCAAAATCACAGTATATCTGTTATATTATAGTATTACTACTAAGGCATAGTATTTCTACCAAATCATAGTATTCCTTCAACATGATAGTGTTACTGCAATTTCATAGTATTTGAGCAAAGTCGTAGTATTTGTGCAAAAACATACTATGTCTGCAGAATCACAGTATATCTGTTATATTATAGTATTACTACTAAGGCATAGTATTTCTACCACATCATAGTATTCCTTCAACATGATAGTATTACTGCAGTTTCATAGTATTTGAGCAAAATCGTAGTATTTGTGCCAAAACATACTATGTCTGCAAAATCACAGTATATCTTTTATGTTATAGTATTACTACTAAGGCATAGTATTTCTACCACATCATAGTATTCTTCAAATCATAGTATTACTGCAATTTCATAGTATTTGAGCAAAGTCGTAGTATTTGTGCAAAACATACTATGTCTGCAGACTCACAGTATATCTGTTATATTATAGTATTACTACTAAGGCATAGTATTTCTACCACATCATAGTATTCCTTCAACATGATAGTATTACTGCAGTTTCATAGTATTTGAGCAAAATCGTAGTATTTGTGCCAAAACATACTATGTCTGCAAAATCACAGTATATCTTTTATGTTATAGTATTACTACTAAGGCATAGTATTTCTACCACATCATAGTATTCCTTCAACATGATAGTGTTACTGTAGTTTCATAGTATTTGAGCAAAATCGTAGTATTTGTGCAAAACATACTGTGTCTGCAAAATCAGTATAACTGTTATGTTATAGTATTACTACTAAGGCATAGTATTTCTACCACATCATAGTATTCCTTCAAACTCATAGTATTACTGCAATTTCATAGTATTTGAGCAAAGTCGTAGTATTTGTGCAAAACATACTATGTCTGCAAAATCACAGTATATCTTTATGTTATAGTATTACTACTAAGGCATAGTATTTCTACCACATCATAGTATTCCTTCAACATGATAGTGTTACTGTAGTTTCATAGTATTTGAGCAAAATCGTAGTATTGTGCAAAAACATACTGTGTCTGCAAAATCAGTATAACTGTTATGTTATAGTATTACTACTAAGGCATAGTATTTCTACCACATCATAGTATTCCTTCAACATGATAGTATTACTGCAGTTTCATAGTATTTGAGCAAAATCGTAGTATTTGTGCCAAAACATACTGTGTCTGCAAAATCAGTATAACTGTTATGTTATAGTATTACTACTACGGCATAGTATTTCTACCACATCATAGTATTCCTTCAAAATCATAGTATTACTGCAATTTCATAGTATTTGAGCAAAGTCGTAGTATTTGTGCAAAAACATACTATGTCTGCAGAATCACAGTATATCTGTTATATTATAGTATTACTACTAAGGCATAGTATTCTACCACATCATAGTATTCCTTCAACATGATAGTATTACTGCAGTTTCATAGTATTTGAGCAAAATCGTAGTATTGTGCCAAAACATACTATGTCTGCAAAATCACAGTATATCTTTTATGTTATAGTATTACTACTAAGGCATAGTATTTCTACCACATCATAGTATTCCTTCAAAATCATAGTATACTGCAATTTCATAGTATTGAGCAAAATCGTAGTATTTGTGCAAAAACATACTATGTCTGCAAAATCACAGTATATCTGTTATGTTATAGTATTACTACTAAGGCATAGTATTTCTACCAAATCATAGTATTCCTTCAACATGATAGTATTACTGCAGTTCATAGTATTTGAGCAAAATCGTAGTATTGTGCAAAAACATACTGTTTCTGCAAATCAGTATACCTGTTATGTTATAGTATTACTACTAAGGCATAGTATTCTACCACATCATAGTATTCCTTCAAAATCATAGTATTACTGCAATTTCATAGTATTTGAGCAAAGTCGTAGTATTTGTGCAAAACATACTATGTCTGCAAATCACAGTATATCTGTTATGTTAAAGTGTTACTACTAAGTCACAGTATTTCTGCCAATTCGTAGTATTTGTACTAAATCATGGTACTTGTGCAAATCATACTATTTTTGCAAATCATAGTATTCGAACCAAAACATAGTATTGTACGAAATCATAGTATTCTTCTAAATCATAGTATTTCAATCAAATCTCAGTAGTTGTGCTGAAACGCAGTATTATTGCCAAATCATAGTATTTGTACTGAAACATAGTATTTGTGCCAAAAGAGTATTTCTAATAAATCATAGTACTTGTGCCAAATCATAGTATTTCTGCCACATTGTGCTAGTTGTGCAAAAACATAGACTGTCTGCAAAATCATAGTATATCTATTATGTTATAGTATTATTACTAAGTCGTAGACTCTCTATTTGTTATAGTATATCTGCTGAATACAGTATATGTGCCAAATCATAGTATTTATAGCAATCATAGTATTTCTGCCACATTATAGTATTGTGTAAAACCAGAATGTCTGCAAAATCATCATATATCTGTGATGTCTTCAAAATTATACTATTTTTGCAGAAACATTGTACTTCTGGTAAATCATAGTATTTCCAATAAATAATAGTATTTCTGCAAATCATAGTATTTGTGCCAAAATATTGTATTTCTACAAAGTCATAATATTTCTTCTAAATCATAGTATTTCAATCAAATCTCAGGAGTTGTGCTAAAACGCAGTATTATTGTCAAATCATAGTATTTGTACCCAAACATATCAGTTCAACTTATTCTCTTCTCAACAGCCCAACACCTCTTCTTCACCCCGTTTCCAGCAGAATTGTGAGTTTTTTCACCCCTTTTCAGCACAAATTCCAGCTTTTTCAGGTGTTTTCAACAGAAATCTCTTTTTAGCAGACATTCTGCTGATTCACCTGTTTTCAGTGCACGTTCTACTTCTTTACCTCTTTTCAGTAGAAATTCTGCTGATTCACCTATTTTAAGCAGAATTTTCAGCCTTTCACCTCTTATCAATACAAATCTCAGTATCTTCTGCTCATTTCAGAGGAAACCTTTCACCTCTCCTCTTTCAGTACAAATGAACTTCTGTACCCCTTTGAAGCAGAATTTTTGCCTTTTCACCTCTTTTCAGCAAAAGTTTCTGTTTTTCACTAGTTTTCAGCATAATTTTCAGTTTCTTTACTGCCATACAATTTTGCAGCTTTTCATCTTTTCAGTCATTTTCAGCAGACAGCTTAGCGTTCCGGCATCCACAGCATTTTCGCAGGAAATGCAATTTTCTAGTTGTGTGGATGCCCTAAAGGGCTTCCACACTATTGTTTTCCTGTTTTCTTTATTCTTTTTGTGTGATGCCCTAAGGGCTTCACATTTTTTTCCTTTTCTCTTTTCTTTATTGTGTGGATGCCCTAAAGGGTTCCACAAATTGTTTTGTTCTCTTTCTTTATTTGTGTGCCTAGGCTTCACCATTGTTTCTGTTCTCTTTTTTTATTCTTCTAGTTGCTTCCGTACACTTTTTGGCACTTAACTACTTCCACAGTTTTCAGCGATTTCTCAGTTCAAACTCTATACTGTCTGCTCTTTCTGCTCTTCCGGCAATGACTTTTGGTGTTTATTACTGTTATACTTTTTAAAATATTACACTTTTTCCTTTAATTTGTCCCATTGAAATGAATGGAAAACTTCCACAATTCTGCTAAAACTTGCTTGTTTTTGAAACTTAACTACTTTGTCATACTTTCCTAGAACTCCATTCAAACTTTAAATGTTCTCAGATTATTGGGCTATTCCTGTCTGATTCAGCTTTTTCAGATCTTCTACCGTTTTAATCTTATCCTCTTTAAGTTTTCAGTTGCAAAATTGTGATTTTTCAGAAAATACATGCGTTGTTATGGTTGCTATGCAATTAACTCAGAGTGTACACTCGTCCATTCTGAATTTCTCTTCATGTCTGAACAACTTCTTGCTACTCGCTCAATTTCCACTCAACTCCCACAAATTATACATCAAAACGTAGGTTTTTTGCTGGCTTTCAGAAAATGTCACTATCATTCTGTGGGATTAGAGATTTTTGCAAATCTCCTCAGAGTAACACAAAGTCTGAAACTCTCCATAGAAACTCAATGGAGAGTTTGTTCAAATCAGCGCTGGATTTCTCTAATGAGAAGCATTTTCAAATCGTCATATCTCTTAACGAAACAAAGTTGAGACATGAGGCTTGTGCCAATATA
>NW_020327068.1:0-11671 GCF_001858045.2 Oreochromis niloticus
TATTGTAATAATAAATTAATTAAAGCAACAAAACAACCTGAAGAGCCGGTTCGGAGCCGAAAGAGCCGGCTCTTTTAGTGAGCCGAGCCGAAAGAGCCGGTTCTCTAAAAAGAGCCGGAAATCCCATCACTAGTCCAGATTTCCTCCGTTATTTTCGCCAGTAGCCACGTGATAGCCGGTAGTTACCATGCCAACCTAGCCGCATCAGAGCCGTTTTCCGTCAACAACCTCCATTTTAGACCCACCTACAGACACGTGACTGGACAGACGCCACATGCAATTTGGACACGTGGGTTTGCATTACAACGTCTGATTGTTGAAGTGACGTGAACGTGGCATCGTTACTTTGAATCTATTGGCTAAACGATTAAAAAGAGGTGTCAATCATGCAAATTGACCAAAAGAAACCAAAGTTACAGCCCTCAGAATTTAAAGGGCCAGAGGCCAATGAAGCGCTCTATGCGCACGGCAGAAAAGGGCCATTAGCATGTAAATGTGTGGTTAATTCTTCAAAAATATTTTTAAAAAAAGCATTTTTAGGCCTGTTAATAAAATTTATTAATTTCTGCTCTTTAATACCTAAAAAAATAAACTGGCGTGGTGTCCAATTGTGTGCCAAAATTGGACATTTTTGTACAACGTCTGGATATTCATGTATTGACAGGGCTGTAGTTTGTCACTGTTTTACTTTAGAAACACAAATCTTTGCACAGATTATGCTTATATGTTGGTTACTGGATTTCTGGAACCAAATATGAGCTGAGGCATATTTTTAAAAGGGTTATATGCTAAAAATTACAAAAAAAAATTAGGCGAGAATAAAATCTTACTTTTTCTGTGTTCCAGTCTCAGTAACTTTGACACAGTAATATCTACTTTAATATTTACATCTCTGATTAAATGTCCCAAGTGTTAGCTTCATTTTGATACCAAGATTGTAAGGACAGAGTTTGTAATTGCAGAGAAATAATCAATTTAATTTAGGCATTGCATTTTCGAGCAGGAAGCTCAGAAACCCCTTGGGGCTTAAGAGGTTAAACCCATGTAATAAATGAAGGTGTTGCTTTAAACATTTATTCATTTATTAACAATTAATACAGCAATTTGATATTTTTGCTATGATGCCTTACACAACAATGGCATACTAAAAAAAGTAAAAAAACAAACAAAAAACAAACAACTCCCAACCCAAAACAAACAGACTATTCTTCCAACAAAAACTCTTAAAAAGCTAACAAGCTTGACAATTGATAAAACAACTGGGATCATTGCTGTGTGACTGCGCTGCTCCTCACACCCATTCTTCATCGTCAGCAGCCGTCTGTGCTGGCAGCTGGCTCGTTACACTGCCGTCCTGGAAAAAGCCTTCCTGTGGACTCTGAGGAAGGACCACAATGTGAAACACTACAACATCTCAGAGAATTCAGTGTAACACAACTTTAACCAGTTACCTTCCTCAAGTCTGTGGAGGCAAAACGCTTCCTAGGTGGGGTAAAGCCAGAGGGGCTAACGTTGCTGAACGCAGACTTTGATGAACTGTTTATACAGATTGTTTTTCTTTTTGCAAGCATTGATGATTCCTTTTGTGAGCCAAGGACTTTTTATCTTTTTTTCTTTGTCCTGTGTTCGTTTACAGGACAATGTTTATTGTACAACATAGTGAAAATATCTAGGAAATTGTCATAAGCCTTGTCCACATCTGACTCTTCATACACCGAACTCCAATCTTGTTGTCCTAAATCGAAATTGAAGGCATGAATTGCTTCTTCATTTATTGTTCGCTTTGCTATCGTAATCTTGGTATCTATTTTTTTAAATCACAGTCACACAAAGTAAAAACTGGTAAGTGGTCAGTTATATCACAGACAAGCAGGCCACTATTAATTTGGAAATCCATGACATTAGTAAAATATTGTCAATAATAGTGGCGCTATGTGATGTTATTCTGCTTGGCTTTGTTATTGTTGGATATAGTGATAAGCTGTACATCGTGTCAGTAAAGTCATCAATGGCATTTAACCTTGTTGGGTTTAGCAAATCAATATTAAAATCACCACAGATGAATAGTAATTTTTGGTTCACCGAAGCAAACATTTTTTCTA
Organism: Oreochromis niloticus; assembly: GCF_001858045.2. Classification (NCBI taxonomy): domain Eukaryota; kingdom Metazoa; phylum Chordata; class Actinopteri; order Cichliformes; family Cichlidae; genus Oreochromis; species Oreochromis niloticus. Next base: position 2,103 of record NW_020327068.1, read on the forward strand.
TCCATTCATTAAAAGTGTCGATACTTGAACTGGGTGTCCGATATATGCAACTTATTATAACATTTCTCTTTTTTTCATTCATGATCTCAATGGTCAAACATTCCAAAATTCCATCAATAGCCATAGACATAGTTGTTACAACATTATATTTTATAGAGTTATGAACATATATAGCAACCCCGCCACCCGCCTTATTTAATCTATTCATGTATTTTAAATCATATCCATTCAAACAGAAATCTATTCCTTTATCGACATTGAACCAAGTTTCAGTGATGGCTATAACACTAAAGGGGCGAGAAATTGTTGCAAGTAATCCTTAGTGAAATCAAAATTAGAGTACATACTTCTGCTGTTAAAGTGAATTAATGAGAGCTTCCCGTCTAGGTTGATTTTTTTCATATTGTTCCTGTGTGAAATAATTACAATTTTTAACAAAAGAAGAGAGAAAATTACTTTCAGAATCTATTTCTGGGTCTATTATATTATGTTCCTTATAGTCACAATCTAGATCAATAACTTTCTGTTGGAGAATTGATTTCAACGTGTCCATGTCATTTCCTGGTGTAATTAGAGATGTTGGTGTATTTATCATCTTTGATTGTCATTAGAGTTATACATTACCTCGATACATTAGTGTCAGTTGTACTTGTCCAGATCCTCCATGTTCCTCACTATCAGTACTTTTGCCTCTTCTGGTGTCCCGTTTAGCTTAATGAAAATCTTGCAGTTTGTTACCATGTATGTTGTATTTTACCGTTCTTCTTCAGTTGCCTTGCCTTCCTCGCGATGTCTGCGTTTTTTCGTGTCAGATGCTCATTAATGAAAACGTTCGTGCCTTTCAGTTTGCGTCCTTGTTTCAGCAGTGCGACCTTGTTCTTCCGATTGACGAATCTCATAATGGCGGCCGGCGGTCTGTCGCTCCTCCTGGGCAGTGGGTGACATGCTTCTTCGTGCTCCAGGTCCATCTCTATCCCCTTGCTTTGAAGGAAGGACGCCACCTGTTGCTCCAACGAGCGGGTCTCCTCGTCGCTGGGCTCCCCGACGTTCCCGCCACTTGATTTTAATACCGCTGATGACCACGTCGTTCGTACGGGTGTACTGCTCCAGCTCATCCACCCGCCGCTCGAGATCCATGATTCGTCTGTCCTTCTCGGCATTTTGGAGGCGTAGCTGTTTTACCTCCTCCAGAAGCCCCAGAAGCAGCTCCTGCTGCGCCCTGACTGCGGCCACGTCTCCGCACAGCGCTCCGAGGGAGGTTTTATGTCCTCGACCTCCTCTGGTGTTGGGCCTTTCTTGGGTGGCATACTGTTTTTAGTTTGTGTTATTCGTGGAACTCCAATAAAATATTTGTCTTAACCAGCCTTTCCAGTCCAGGGGTCCTTTCTTCTTTTATTTAACTGGCAAGCTAGCAGCTGCTGGTAGCTAATGCTACCGTAAACTTGCTAGTTATCTCCCGGTTAGGGAGCGCAGCCCGAAACACTCCGGTCGATAGAACTGGTAGAATGTTGGTTGTCCTCTTCTTAACCAAAGTCCTGTTTGCCGTTTTAGAAGTTTTTAGAAGTTACAAATACAGTGCCCGTTGATAAGCAGCGACTGTAGAAAGCTAGCATTTCAATCCAGTGTCTTTCTGATGAAAGAAATGTTACACCACTGAAATGATGGGCCAACTCATCTCTGGTGCAACATATTTATTTTTACAGAAAACTGTAAAAACAGAAAAATATGACAATCAGTTCTCTTTGGCATGCGGGCCGTAGGCTGAGGTTTGCAGTGTTTTGTGTTGTTTCATTTTAAATTTGTTTAAAAGGAAAAGCTGAAAATGTAAATAGTTAAAAGTTGAACAGTGACTAGTTGGTTTTTGTATTATATGATTTATTTATTACATTTTATGTGGAGTGACTAAATAAAAGTATATTTACGGTGGCCCCTAGAGACAAAGCAGCAAGTACATACTCCAAAACACGTAAAAACTCAGGCTACATCCACACGTACCCGGGTATTTTTGAAAACGGAGATTTCTAAAAATGTCTATTTTCGAAAACTCCGTTTTTGCATTTACGCGTGGATGAGGAAAACGGAGAAAACGCAGCGTCAAAGATGTGCGCCTTTTTTGACGTCACACCGTTTTGTTTCGGTGAAATGAATTTCTACAATACTGTTACTGTTAATTGTACTCTCTGCAGTGTTTAAATGCTTACATATACACACACAGTTACTGTCCCTCCACACATACGACTCGGTTCTGCTTCTATGCCCCATCTTTGTTTACTATTTCCCACCGAGGCTTCTAGACTTCTGATTGGCCAACATTTCTACACGTTTAGGAATATATCGGCACCTGTTGCTTTGGCATGCTCCTAGCAGCGTTTTCCTTCATTTCTGCATTTACATGTGGACGGGATTATTTTTAAAACGAAAACGGAAAATCTCTGTTTTCAAAAATACCCGTGTACGTGTGGACGTAGCCTCAGAAGCACGTAAAAATTCCAAAACATGTACAAAAGACAACAGAAGTGCTCCAGGATGCTAGGCGCAGTGTTGAGCTTTGTTACCTAGAGGCTACACAAGCCAGCAAGTACCAACGACCGGTGTGTGGTAGTAAGAGGTAAATGAACTTTTTTTTAAAATTATTTGAATATATATGAGTGCTTGTGTATAAATACACAAACAATACACATATGCTTTCAATTGTGTAATTTAAGTGATCTAGGTAGCTCTGATTTGGAAGTTCAGTTAACGCTAGAAATGTGTTTTAGAGTTTGTACGTGCTTTTTGGAGTTTGTACGTGTCTCTAGGGGCCACTGTATATTTATATATAAACATATATAAATAAAACCACTTTTTTACATTAGTAATTCCTTTTGTGCATAATTTTATATTATTGTAATAATAAATTAATTAAAGCAACAAAACAACCTGAAGAGCCGGTTCGGAGCCGAAAGAGCCGGCTCTTTTTAGTGAGCCGAGCCGAAAGAGCCGGTTCTCTAAAAAGAGCCGGAAATCCCATCACTAGTCCAGATTTCCTCCGTTATTTTCGCCAGTAGCCACGTGATAGCCGGTAGTTACCATGCCAACCTAGCCGCATCAGAGCCGTTTTCCGTCAACAACCTCCATTTTAGACCCACCTACAGACACGTGACTGGACAGACGCCACATGCAATTTGGACACGTGGGTTTTGGCATTACAACGTCTGATTGGTTGAAGTGACGTGAACGTGGCATCGTTACTTTGAATCTATTGGCTAAAACGATTAAAAAGAGGTGTCAATCATGCAAATTGACCAAAAGAAACCAAAGTTACAGCCCCTCAGAATTTAAAGGGCCAGAGGCCAATGAAGCGCTCTATGCGCACGGCAGAAAAGGGCCATTAACATGTAAATGTGTGGTTAATTCTTCAAAAATATATTTTTAAAAAAAGCATTTTTAGGCCTGTTAATAAAATTATTAATTTCTGCTCTTTAATACCTAAAAAAAATAAACTGGCGTGGTGTCCAATTGTGTGCCAAAATTGGACATTTTTGTACAACGTCTGGATATTCATGTATTGACAGGGCTGTAGTTTGTCACTGTTTTACTTTAGAAACACAAATCTTTGCACAGATTATGCTTATATGTTGGTTACTGGATTTCTGGAACCAAATATGAGCTGAGGCATATTTTTAAAAGGGTTATATGCTAAAATTACAAAAAAAAATTAGGCGAGAATAAAATCTTACTTTTTCTGTGTTCCAGTCTCAGTAACTTTGACACAGTAATATCTGCTTTAATATTTACATCTCTGATTAAATGTCCCAAGTGTTAGTTTCATTTTGATACCAAGATTGTAAGGACAGAGTTTGTAATTGCAGAGAAATAATCAATTTAATTTAGGCATTGCATTTTCGAGCAGGAAGCTCAGAAACCCCCTTGGGGCTTAAGAGGTTAAACCCATGTAATAAATGAAGGTGTTGCTTTAAACATTTATTCATTTATTAACAATTAATACAGCAATTTGATATTTTTGCTTTGATGCCTTACACAACAATGGCATACTAAAAAAGTAAAAAAAACAAACAAAAAAAACAACTCCCAACCCAAAAACAAACAGACTATTCTTCCAACAAAAACTCTTAAAAAGCTAACAAGCTTGACAATTGATAAAACAACTGGGATCATTGCTGTGTGACTGCGCTGCTCCTCACACCCATTCTTCATCGTCAGCAGCCGTCTGTGCTGGCAGCTGGCTCGTTACACTGCCGTCCTGGAAAAAGCCTTCCTGTGGACTCTGAGGAAGGACCACAATGTGAAACACTACAACATCTCAGAGAATTCAGTGTAACACAACTTTAACCAGTTACCTTCCTCAAGTCTGTGGAGGCAAAACGCTTCCTAGGTGGGGTAAAGCCAGAGGGCTAACGTTGCTGAACGCAGACTTTGATGAACTGTTTATACAGATTGTTTTTCTTTTTGCAAGCATTGATGATTCCTTTTGTGAGCCAAGGACTTTTTATCTTTTTTTTCTTTGTCCTGTGTTCGTTTACAGGACAATGTTTATTGTACAACATAGTGAAAATATCTAGGAAATTGTCATAAGCCTTGTCCACATCTGACTCTTCATACACCGAACTCCAATCTTGTTGTCCTAAATCGAAATTGAAGGCATGAATTGCTTCTTCATTTATTGTTCGCTTTGCTATCGTAATCTTGGTATCTATTTTTTTAAATCACAGTCACACAAAGTAAAAACTGGTAAGTGGTCAGTTATATCACAGACAAGCAGGCCACTATTAATTTGGAAATCCATGACATTAGTAAAAATATTGTCAATAATAGTGGCGCTATGTGATGTTATTCTGCTTGGCTTTGTTATTGTTGGATATAGTGATAAGCTGTACATCGTGTCAGTAAAGTCATCAATGGCATTTAACCTTGTTGGGTTTAGCAAATCAATATTAAAATCACCACAGATGAATAGTAATTTTTGGTTCACCGAAGCAAACATTTTTTCTATCCATTCATTAAAAGTGTCGATACTTGAACTGGGTGTCCGATATATGCAACTTATTATAACATTTCTCTTTTTTTCATTCATGATCTCAATGGTCAAACATTCCAAAATTCCATCAATAGCCATAGACATAGTTGTTACAACATTATATTTTATAGAGTTATGAACATATATAGCAACCCCGCCACCCGCCTTATTTAATCTATTCATGTATTTTAAATCATATCCATTCAAACAGAAATCTATTCCTTTATCGACATTGAACCAAGTTTCAGTGATGGCTATAACACTAAAGGGGCGAGAAAATTGTTGCAAGTAATCCTTAGTGAAATCAAAATTAGAGTACATACTTCTGCTGTTAAAGTGAATTAATGAGAGCTTCCCGTCTAGGTTGATTTTTTTTTCATATTGTTCCTGTGTGAAATAATTACAATTTTTAACAAAAGAAGAGAGAAAATTACTTTCAGAATCTATTTCTGGGTCTATTATATTATGTTCCTTATAGTCACAATCTAGATCAATAACTTTCTGTTGGAGAATTGATTTCAACGTGTCCATGTCATTTCCTGGTGTAATTAGAGATGTTGGTGTATTTATCATCTTTGATTGTCATTAGAGTTATACATTACCTCGATACATTAGTGTCAGTTGTACTTGTCCAGATCCTCCATGTTCCTCACTATCAGTACTTTTGCCTCTTCTGGTGTCCCGTTTAGCTTAATGAAAATCTTGCAGTTTGTTACCCATGTATGTTGTATTTTACCGTTCTTCTTCAGTTGCCTTGCCTTCCTCGCGATGTCTGCGTTTTTTCGTGTCAGATGCTCATTAATGAAAACGTTCGTGCCTTTCAGTTTGCGTCCTTGTTTCAGCAGTGCGACCTTGTTCTTCCGATTGACGAATCTCATAATGGCGGCCGGCGGTCTGTCGCTCCTCCTGGGCAGTGGGTGACATGCTTCTTCGTGCTCCAGGTCCATCTCTATCCCCTTGCTTTGAAGGAAGGACGCCACCTGTTGCTCCACGAGCGGGTCTCCTCGTCGCTGGGCTCCCCGACGTTCCCGCCACTTGATTTTAACACCGCTGATGACCACGTCGTTCGTACGGGTGTACTGCTCCAGCTCATCCACCCGCCGCTCGAGATCCATGATTCGTCTGTCCTTCTCGGCATTTTGGAGGCGTAGCTGTTTTACCTCCTCCAGAAGCCCCAGAAGCAGCTCCTGCTGCGCCCTGACTGCGGCCACGTCTCCGCACAGCGCTCCGAGGGAGGTTTTTATGTCCTCGACCTCCTCTGGTGTTGGGCCTTTCTTGGGTGGCATACTGTTTTTAGTTTGTGTTATTCGTGGAACTCCAATAAAATATTTGTCTTAACCAGCCTTTCCAGTCCAGGGGTCCTTTCTTCTTTTATTTAACTGGCAAGCTAGCAGCTGCTGGTAGCTAATGCTACCGTAAACTTGCTAGTTATCTCCCGGTTAGGGAGCGCAGCCCGAAACACTCCGGTCGATAGAACTGGTAGAATGTTGGTTGTCCTCTTCTTAACCAAAGTCCTGTTTGCCGTTTTAGAAGTTTTTAGAAGTTACAAATACAGTGCCCGTTGATAAGCAGCGACTGTAGAAAGCTAGCATTTCAATCCAGTGTCTTTCTGATGAAAGAAATGTTACACCACTGAAATGATGGGCCAACTCATCTCTGGTGCAACATATTTATTTTTACAGAAAACTGTAAAAACAGAAAAATATGACAATCAGTTCTCTTTGGCATGCGGGCCGTAGGCTGAGGTTTGCAGTGTTTTGTGTTGTTTCATTTTAAATTTGTTTAAAAGGAAAAGCTGAAAATGTAAATAGTTAAAAGTTGAACAGTGACTAGTTGGTTTTTGTATTATATGATTTATTTATTACATTTTATGTGGAGTGACTAAATAAAAGTATATTTACGGTGGCCCCTAGAGACAAAGCAGCAAGTACATACTCCAAAACACGTAAAAACTCAGGCTACATCCACACGTACCCGGGTATTTTTGAAAACGGAGATTTCTAAAAATGTCTATTTTCGAAAACTCCGTTTTGCATTTACGCGTGGATGAGGAAAACGGAGAAAACGCAGCGTCAAAGATGTGCGCCTTTTTTGACGTCACACCGTTTTGTTTCGGTGAAATGAATTTCTACAATACTGTTAATTGTACTCTCTGCAGTGTTTAAATGCTTACATATACACACACAGTTACTGTCCCTCCACACATACGACTCGGTTCTGCTTCTATGCCCCATCTTTGTTTACTATTTCCCACCGAGGCTTCTAGACTTCTGATTGGCCAACATTTCTACACGTTTAGGAATATATCGGCACCTGTTGCTTTGGCATGCTCCTAGCAGCGTTTTCCTTCATTTCTGCATTTACATGTGGACGGATTTTTTAAAACGAAAACGGAAAATCTCTGTTTTCAAAAATACCCGTGTACGTGTGGACGTAGCCTCAGAAGCACGTAAAAATTCCAAAACATGTACAAAAGACAACAGAAGTGCTCCAGGATGCTAGGCGCAGTGTTGAGCTTTTGTTACCTAGAGGCTACACAAGCCAGCAAGTACCAACGACCGGTGTGTGGTAGTAAGAGGTAAATGAACTTTTTTTAAAATTATTTGAATATATATGAGTGCTTGTGTATAAATACACAAACAATACACATATGCTTTCAATTGTGTAATTTAAGTGATCTAGGTAGCTCTGATTTGGAAGTTCAGTTAACGCTAGAAATGTGTTTTAGAGTTTGTACGTGCTTTTTGGAGTTTGTACGTGTCTCTAGGGCCACTGTATATTTATATATAAACATATATAAATAAAACCACTTTTTTACATTAGTAATTCCTTTTGTGCATAATTTTATATTATTGTAATAATAAATTAATTAAAGCAACAAAACAACCTGAAGAGCCGGTTCGGAGCCGAAAGAGCCGGCTCTTTTTAGTGAGCCGAGCCGAAAGAGCCGGTTCTCTAAAAAGAGCCGGAAATCCCATCACTAGTCCAGATTTCCTCCGTTATTTTCGCCAGTAGCCACGTGATAGCCGGTAGTTACCATGCCAACCTAGCCGCATCAGAGCCGTTTTCCGTCAACAACCTCCATTTTAGACCCACCTACAGACACGTGACTGGACAGACGCCACATGCAATTTGGACACGTGGGTTTGGCATTACAACGTCTGATTGGTTGAAGTGACGTGAACGTGGCATCGTTACTTTGAATCTATTGGCTAAAACGATTAAAAAGAGGTGTCAATCATGCAAATTGACCAAAAGAAACCAAAGTTACAGCCCCTCAGAATTTAAAGGGCCAGAGGCCAATGAAGCGCTCTATGCGCACGGCAGAAAAGGGCCATTACATGTAAATGTGTGGTTAATTCTTCAAAAATATATTTTTAAAAAAGCATTTTTAGGCCTGTTAATAAAATTTATTAATTTCTGCTCTTTAATACCTAAAAAAATAAACTGGCGTGGTGTCCAATTGTGTGCCAAAATTGGACATTTTGTACAACGTCTGGATATTCATGTATTGACAGGGCTGTAGTTTGTCCGTTTTACTTTAGAAACACAAATCTTTGCACAGATTATGCTTATATGTTGGTTACTGGATTTCTGGAATATGAGCTGAGGCATATTTTAAAAGGGTTATATGCTAAAAACAAAAAAAAATTAGGCGAGAATAAAATCTTACTTTTTCTGTGTTCCAGTCTCAGTAACTTTGACACAGTAATATCTGCTTTAATATTTACATCTCTGATTAAATGTCCCAAGTGTTAGTTTCATTTTGATACCAGATTGTAAGGACTTGTAATTGCAGAGAAAATCAATTTAATTTAGGCATTGCATTTTCGAGCAGGAAGCTCAGAAACGGGGCTTAAGAGGTTAAACCCATGTAATAAATGAAGGTGTTGCTTTAAACATTTATTCATTTATTAACAATTAATACAGCAATTTGATATTTTTGCTTTGATGCCTTACACAACAATGGCATACTAAAAAAAGTAAAAAAAAACAAACAAAAACAAACAACTCCCAACCCAAAACAAACAGACTATCTTCCAATCTAAAAAGCTAACAAGCTTGACAATTGATAAAACAACTGGATATTTGCTGTGACTGCGCTGCTCCCACACCATTCTCACGTCAGCCGTCTGTGCTGGCAGCTGGCTCGTTACACTGCCGTCCTGGAAAAAGCCTTCCTGTGACTCTGAGGAAGGACCACAATGTGAAACACTACAACATCTCAGAGAATTCAGTGTAACACAACTTTAACCAGTTACCTTCTCAAGTCTGTGGAGGCAAAACGCTTCCTAGGTGGGGTAAAGCCAGAGGGGCTAACGTTGCTGAACGCAGACTTTGATGAACTGTTTATACAGATTGTTTTTCTTTTTGCAAGCATTGATGATTCCTTTTGTGAGCCAAGGACTTTTTATCTTTTTTTTTGTCCTGTGTTCGTTACAGGACAATGTTTATTGTACAACATAGTGAAAATATCTAGGAAATTGTCATAAGCCTTGTCCACATCTGACTCTTCAACACGAACTCCAATCTTGTTGTCCTAAATCGAAAT
>NW_020327069.1:0-28746 GCF_001858045.2 Oreochromis niloticus
CAGAAATGTGATACTGTAAAGTTTGATTTAGCCATACAGCTACCAAATGGCAGAATGTACTTTTGATTTCATGTATTTAATGCTTATTTTAAACTTAAACACTGTTTTTCTCTCCACAAGGTGGACTTGGAGTTTGGCAAGCTTACAGGAGGAAAGACGGATCTCTTTTACGAAAATGGGAAGCCAGTATCATTCCGAAGCTCAAATCAGTAGCTGCCCTGGAAACAAGAGTGATCTAAAGAGTGCAACCAGGCAGTACATCACTGTTGCTAAGAATGACAGAGTAACCATTCTCTGAATGAAGCCCAGACGTGTGTTGTGGATAAGCTTTTCAAACTGTATTGGGTATGTAACTTGTCCTATCCAGCACCGCTTGTCTTCACCTTCTTTGAGTTTGTCTATGACTGCCGCTGTCCACCCAAAGGAAAACCAAAGTACTGGAGCTGATTGCACAGATTAAAGCATGCAAGTAAAATGTTTACCTGTCCAAAATGTAGAGAGTCTCTGTTCACAAAGGTGAGAAACCTCATTTGGCATCTTTGTCAAATACACTGCTTATCAGGACTCTGACCTGCCTATGCAGTGGAAAGGTCAGACATATGAACTGATTGGTGAAATTTTGATTTTCGGCCTTTATATATAGTGACAAGCTTGATGCTAATAAGCTGTATTAAACCCAAGGTACAAAATTGTATAACCTGGATGCTATATTCGCCAAAATGTATGTTTTCTGTTTGCATGCAACTGCGCATTTGTTGAATGTTGACAATTTGTTGAGATGACAATTGTTGCCTTTAAAAAATTTAATTCATGTATTGTCTGGACATGATTATATCAGAACATATATATATATAATATATATAATATGTATGATATTATGCCCTTTTTAAATTTTTTTGACATTTAATGATCTAGAGAGATCGAAAGTTAGTCAGATATGAATTTTGTTTGATTTGTCAAGTAAAAATTGTGACATAGCTTTGGCTAAAATTGAATTTTAAACATTTTAATTGAAAATACTCTGACAGCTGTTGTTTATTCAGTTTGTAATGATTTATAATATGCTAAATAAAAAATGGAATTCAATAAATGTATAATATATACCCATCTTTTTTCTCCTTTTTTCAAAATTGAAATGTACACATTTTAACACATCTTTGTGTCAAAAAAACATCCTTGTGTTTACATTTTTTAACACAGAAGATGTGTTAAAGGAGCAGACACATTAATTGTGTTAAAACTGACACATCATGTGTTGTCCCTGAGCTGATGCAGCACATGTGTTAAATTTAACACATCATGTGTCAATTTTAACACATCCCTTCTAAGACTATAGTCTTAATATTTACTGAATACAAAAATGGATTCTATACATTTACATCAGATGAAACTTTGGTTGCAGATTCAGATAAATATTTATTAAAGCTAGACATTTTAAATGAGAATAAGAAAGAAAGTATTTCTTTGTGCCCCCCTTTCCATGTTAATGCCCTACCTGGCCTCTGGCAAAACTTGTTAGACCGCCCTGCACAGCTACCAGCCGTCAGCTATACGTAAAAAAGGATCCTGGTGTTATTTGTCTCTCAGAAACAGTTCATAACTTCCCTTCAACTCATTCATGTCACCTAAAAGGTAACCTGTTTCTCCATCACCTGTTCAGCTCTGGTGATTCAGTAAGAACATCTCTGGTTTCATCTTCATGTTTCCCTCTCACCACATATCCAAACCGATATCATGACCAGCAGCTTTACAGCTGTGGCTCCAGCAAACATCAGCTGATACTAGAAATTAACATTAAATAAATTCTACCGACAGCTGATCAAGCTTAAAGGTGCTGCTGTTGTTTAGCGCGACATCCGCTGGTTTCCTCTTTCTGGCGCAGAGAGAAAAGCCAATCAGCTGATCATTGATCAGTTTCATGATTGAATTAGCAACTTTCTAGCTGAAGTAGTAATGAAATCGCGTTCCTTTTCACCTCAACTTTAAAGTTCGACCTCCTCGGCTGTAACTGGTCAAGCCCAGAGCAGTCTGGCCTCAGAGTTAACATCAGAGGTATATTTTATTTTAAAACTATTTCATTCGACTTTATTAGACTGAGAAATATTCTTCACCGTGTCTCTTCGTATATCGTTACCATCACCCCCAACGGCCGAGGCAGATGGCCGTCCCTTCTGAGCCTGGTTCTGCCGGAGGTTTCTGCCTGTTACAGGTAGTTTTTCCTCCCACTGTCGCCAAGTGCTTGCTCATAAGGGATTATTCATTAATTGGGGTTTTCTTGCTGCTACTGTAGGGTCTCTATCTTACAGTATAAAGCAACTTGAGGAGACGGTTGTGATTTGATGCTATATTAAACATCTTAAATTCAACTGAATCTTAAAATGTAATATAGCATCACATCACCATCAAATCAAGAACTGAAAAATAAAACAAAATGAAAATAAAAACCTAAATTAAAAGCAGTTTGTGATTTGTCTTGTGCTTTCAAAATATATTGTTAATATGAAAGCTGCATTTCTATGCTCTGGTCATTAGTACTGGTATTTAATGTAAGCAAACACAGGGAGCATACACCGATGTGGAAGTACTACAGATGAAGATGCAAAGAAACCATGAAATAATTAATGAAATAGTGAAGTTTATGAATAAAATAACAACTGTAGCACCGTCTCAGTCTCGTCGAATCGCCCCTCTGCCTCTTCCATTCTAGCATCAACTCTTCTTAACCCTCGTCTAATGTGTGCATATTGTTTGTTGTTGTCTTTCCTAAAGTCACAAAGCTCTTTCAGGATGTTCAGGAGGCTGGGCTCGTCTGTATCCGTGCCCTCTGTGGCTAACCTTAGCTCGGGAGAGTAGCTCCTATCCACGTGGCTTTCTCTGTCTCCTCTTCTGTCTGAGTTGTGCCTCTCAAACTTCTTGTGACTACCCCGTTTCCATATTTAAAAGCAATCTCACTATTATCAGAAAGATTACCGTATCTTATTATAAGAGAAATTTCTCCCACTTCCTGGTGTTTGGAGTCTCTACAGTAAGCAAATCTGGTAAAGGTGTGGGTGATTCTGGGATTGATGCAGGAGGGCGACAGAAATAAAAGTAAAATATTAAATTTTTGCTGTTATTGACTTTGCTTTACAATATCAAACACTGAGCCAGATGCACAATAGTCATGTACATCACACGTAAACACATTAATGTAAAACACAGAGGTTAGGCCATCAAAGTGTGTGTAAAAGAAGTGTTTATGTCTGTCTTGCAGTTTCTGTTCCTGTCCGAGGTTTGCAGTGGAGAGCTCAGACCACACAGGACCCGTCCTCTCCAAACCCTGCTCAGCTCTCTGGTACCAGCACACCCACGCACAACTGGGCACCTTAAAAAATTGTAGAAAAATTCAAGCAAGTAGAAAACGGAATAATAATTATCCATAACTGTGGATGAACTGGCCGTTAGATGAACTGCAGTCTTTGTCCTTTGAGTGTGGCAGGTGGCTTCTTGATGGCTCACACCGTTCCCCTCTCTCACCTCCTGCAGGGGGCAGTGTCCAGCTCTCTCACCTGTCTGCAGACGGCGGAGGGAGTGGCAGCTCTGCTGATGGAGAGAGGCGGTCTGGAGGAAGGAGATAATGTCGCTCTGGTGTACCCGCCAGGTGAGAGACAATGCAGATGTTAAATGTACTTTTCAGGTGACAGCACCTGGACACTGCAAGCATCGTTCACACCTGTGTGTCTCCTTCTGCAGGTATAGACCTGATCGCAGCCCTTTACGGCTGCCTGTACGCCGGCTGCGTTCCCATCACAGTGCGACCGCCTCACCCTCAGAACATCTCCACCACCTGCCCACTGTTAAGATGATTGTCGAGGTCAGACTCTTAATTTGTCTGTTAAACCGATGCGGTTTCTCCTTCAGTCAGACCTCCAGGGCTCAAGCTCTCGCTCCCAGCTAATTCCAGACTCGTACGGCTCTGGCTGACTTCTGATTCCTCTGGGGAAAAAAGGGAGCTTAATTTCTTCTTCTGTCTTTCTCTTTCTAATTGTGCAGGTGAGTCACTCGGCGTGTGTGATGACCACCGCCGTCATCTGTAAGCTGCTGCGCTCCAAAGAGGCCATGGCCACGGTGGACATCAGTCCTGGACACCGGTACAGCGTTTCATTCATATCCGCACAGGGAAATCACGCTCGCATTAGTACTTTAATTTAACATAAATGCAGGTCGTGCACAGCCGCCTCACAATGCAGTCTGAGTAGTTCTGGTTGCAGATATAAACCTAAAGAATGCACATTAAATGAAATCCTCTGCTGTGATGAAACCTGCCTTTACAGCTCCATCACTCTGTGATTTATCAGAAAATAAAACTTGCTGTAGCTGCAAGTCTGTGGAGCTCCCCACCACTGCTTTAGAGACTCGAAGCACCAGAAAGTGGGAATAATTTCTCCTATAATAAGGATTTTTAGGTCCCTGATAACAAAAATGAGCAGATTTTATCCAGTTTGGTAACTTTTACATAACTAGAGAGGAAAATATAGCCACATTATTATAATTACTATGGTTATTTTTGGAAAAGAGGTTGATAAGTTTTGATAAATTTGGAGGTTTGCAGCAGAGACAGAATCACATATTCTGCTTATTTTAATGATATTTTAATGACTTTAGAAACCAGAAGCCTGATTGTTTGTTTTTTACATTGAGACAATGTTTACACAGAAGGACTATATATGGTCTTTTTTACTTTCAGGGATTTAGGATCTCTGAAGAAAAACTATCAATTTTTATTACTTAGAGATTTTTCAACATCTAACAAGGACAGTCGAGGACAAAGTTAAACGGTCCTGATTTTGCGTAACTTTAAGAATTGAATGTGAAGAGAAGAAAAGATCCATGAACGTAATGATTCAAAGGGTTCAAATATCTTTGAATTTATGTGCTTCAATATATTTTTCGGACTGAGGAAAACAGAGAAAAGGTTAAGTATTCTGAAGAGCGTAAGATTATGAAAAAACTAGAGATATGAAATATCCAGATTTTAGAGGCCCAAAGAGGTGAAGAGCAAAGCAGCAAACAGAGAAAGCTTTGTAAAGTAAACAGTTTTAGCTTCATCCTTTTTTAATCCTTTAATCTTGACCTGCTGTCACCAACCTGCGCTCTGTGCAGGCTGTCTGTGTGCAGAAACAACATCACATCAGAGGGTCTGCTGTTGTTGGCTCGGGCTGTGAAATCCAGCTCGACTCTGACTCACATCTACATCTGGGGAAACCACCTGGAGGAGCCCGTATGCCAGGTACACCCCTCAGATGTCTGTTTCATCTTCTCCTCTAACATCCCATCACCCCTCTAACAGATCCACGCCATAAAAGTGCACATGAGTATTATACACAACAACATCAGCATCAGCACCCTGCAGACACACAGGTTAGATGTGACTATAACGGCTTCATCAGATTTGGACTCTCAGAGAATAAAAACCGTTCAGAAGTCGCCTGAGAATGATCAAGATTTTAGGATTTCTACACAGTTGAACAAATTCCTTGATATTCATCAGTGTGTTTAATTGTTCACAGCATTTAGAGACTGTTCATATTTAATTCTGTATAGTTTATGTTGCTTTTAAATTAATCCCTAAAACTTTTTTCTGATTTTCAATTTTTTTTGACATCAGGGTTTTTAACTGTAAGTAAAAAGCAAATGAGATTTTATTTTTAAATTTGATTGGGTTTTGTTGTTTTGTTGTTTTTTTCTTTTTGTTTGTGAATTTATAAGTTCTCTGGGACGACACAATTTTAAAATTGTATTATAATATAAAACAAAGAAAAGGGGACATCAAAAAAAGTTTTTTTATTGGTCAAAATGAAAGAAAACTTAATTTCATCTCTGAGTTTCCCTGTAACAGCAAGAATGATGCTCAAAGACGACCTCGTACTTCCAAATTGATTTTATTCCACCTGTAATCTGAGGTTAGTACAGATCATCTCCAAACAGACTCCTGGTTTCTGGAGTTTTGTTACGACAGTCTGAAGCACCTCCGCCCTTCCTGGGACCTCCAGGGTTTACTGGGGCAGTTGGCAGCTGAATGTGAAACAGGTCAGGGAAGAGTTGCTCCCCAAGTGAATCAGTTTAAGTATTTATTGGTATTATTTATGAGTGTGATGGCTGCACTTACAGCCACACAGTGGTAATACCCATCATGTTAGTGTAGTGGCTTATAAGTAACATTGCATTCACACTTGTCTTTCTTTAAATATAGGAATTAATTTACAGGACAATAAATAACTGGTTTTGGTTTAGAATTAATTCACATATCCATAACACTGCATTCTAAAATAAGTGCGCACATTTTAGTTTACACTGTTATGTATGATTAATCTTTTGTTTTCTGAGTTACCTTAGTTGCAGCTGTTCCAGTCTCTTGATTAAGGAGCCAAGAGGTGGAAAAGGGGCGGAGCGAGCTTTAAAGGAAAACTGCAAATTGGTTCATGCCATAACTCGGGACCATGGGGGGAATTGGAGTTCATTATGTTTGGTTTAGTTAGGTTTTGTGTGTTTTACCCCCTTCTCCTGTTTTTGTGGGCTGATCAGCCACTATTTAAGTTTCCCCTTTGTCTCGTTAAGTTAGGTCAGTTTGTTTGAGTTATCAGTAGTGTTGTCAACTTTGAGTAGAGTTCTGTTATTTTGACCTCTTTTAAGGGCCCAAGACTTTGATTCTTTTTGCATAATTTAACCACTTATGTTTTTTGGGTTAAATAAAAAATAATTTTTTTGGACTTTAACCTGTGCCTAAGTTTCCTTCACTGCTCGGTCCATCCAACACGTTCTCACTCCCAACTCGTCAAATGTGTGACGCATGGTCAGGCTCCCTCTGCTTCACTTATCGACGCGCAGGGTACCCCCCTCGCGTCGAGAATTGACGTGCAGGGTCCTCTCATTGAATACTATGCTGCTCCCTAATCGTTGTTTATCGACGAAAAGAGATTTCCGCGCAAGAGCCTGTTGTTCGTATATTTATATATTTCCGAAATCACATTGTAGTGACGTATACTGAACACAATATATTATATAATGTAAACAACTACCTGAGAAACAGCAGATACAGCAGATAAATTAATTATAGGCTATTACTTTGCATTTATGGAGGGAGAGTTGTATGCTGGGTAATGGCACAGCTAGCGACTTTATTCACCCGCTTCGGCTGTTATCAGTCCATACAATGGGCGTTATTAGCACAAATCAGTCCCATAGATATGGGCCATCCACCTGCTAGATTGTTCAGAAGGTTGTTCTCATCCATCCAGATGGAGGATCACTAACAGGAGCGTGGGAAGACTCCAGAATCCACTCTGGCTGGAATCCGGTGGATACAGCTGTGTTACAGGTAAGACCATTTAAACGGACGGCATTTATAGAATGACTATTAAAATTCAGCGAGTGTCAATAATGTTAATGTGCTTATTTAGTAATACACCGAGTGCTAATATAACAGCTTTAAGATGCATTTGTAGATATTATTACGTGTTTAACCGTCTTTATGGTGCTAGCTTAAAGTTACGGTGTAAACGTTAGCTTATATTGTAGTAAAGCTGTTACTGTTTAAACGATGTTAGCACAGAAATATTAGCTTCTGTCATGACTGATGAAGTTACTAGTTAATAAAGTTTCCAGTAAAGTGATTAATCGCAGCCACAGATTGACAGTAAATATTCCGATTAGCTTCAATGCATCTATAATGAATATGTGCAAGTTTCAGTGCTTCGTTTAAACTGTATGATACTTATACTGACCCAGGGTCAGTGTAAAATACAATCCTAGCTGTGTGAACAAAGCCTGGCTCCTTTAATCCTGCATGACAAACCTCAGGATGCAGGTTATTATTACTCTTTCCTGCTGGCACACCTGTCACACCTGAGAGTCAGCTAGAAACTTACAGTGACGTGGACATCATGCAAAGACTGCCAGACTCTGTAATACTGTAAATGATCAGTGCCTCAGGTTAACACTAAACTTTAAACAGTCCCTCTGTGTCTCTGTGTGTGCTGAACATCTGGAATCAGATTGAGTCAGGCTGCATCAGCTGAATCTGTTATTTGTAAATATCAATATTTTTATTCAGGTGTGGGATAATATGTAAGACTGCAGTGAAGAGATGCACCAGATTAATCCCTGGCCAAAGGTATCGTACTTAAATCAGACTACTGATCCAGCCACATCAGCCTTTTGTGAGGTCTGTTTAAAGTAGACTTAAAATGAACTGCAGGTTCCTGAGAGGTGGACTGTGAGCACAGAAACACATGTTCATACATACAGCTGCAGCAAGCTTACATTAATTTTAAATAGATTTGTTACTCTGATGTCTGTCTCTGTGTTAGTCCTCTGACAGACTGGTACCTGTCCAGGTGTGCTCTACCTATGACTACTGGGACAGGCTCTAGCTCCTGTAATAGAAATTTTCTATTATTCTCATTTAAAGTATTTAAGTGCTTATGCATATGCTTAGTTGTGACACTGTTATAGACTGTTCAGTGAAAGTTTCTAAAACTAGATGAACTTACTTCAGCATCAGCAGTTTGAGAAAACAACTCCCTTTACAGGTGCTGATAAGGCCAAGGGCACAAAACAGCTTAACCGTTGATCCGTTAGGTTTCATAGCGAGACGTGTGAAGTGTGGTATGATCAGTTTGTAACTTCCTCTCTCTTTCTTGGAATGCAAAGAGGAGTGTGAGCACCACTTCTGTGGCAGAGCTGACATGACTGTGAACTTAGATGTTTGATGTGTGTTGGCTCTCCTGCACGCAGTAATAAATAGCTTGATCACAGCAGATTTTATTTACAAAATTCCACAACGCCCCCCCACCCTCCCACTGTGAACCTGAATTGAATATTCAGAAGAAAATGAATGGATAGACTGACATTTGTTTAAATACTTCTAGAAATCTGAGCTGTTGGTGTGTCCTTGGATTGTGTGGTAATAATATTAGAGCTGGCAATCTTTCTTACTGAATCTCTACTCTGAGTCATGCTACCTGAGATTAATTCTATGTTTACCTGACAGCCTGGACAAATGTGCTGTGTGAAGAATGTAAATCAAATCAGATCTTAACTGCTTACATTTAAGGAGCCTGGTCATATTTAATTGTAATATGAACCAATGATTTTCTGATTGCTGATTCTAAGAGAGTCTTTGTGGAAATCCTGTTTGGCTTTTTGTCATTTTACTTCTCTTTTCTGTTTTCCAGAACAGTTCGCCACAGTCGCTGTCCACATGGGTCAGTGGGACCAAGCAGCACTCTGCTAATGTGTGGACTCTGACCAGCAACATCCAGCAAGACCCAGACAGCGTTTTCTATCTCCCAGCTGGAGTTTTTTGTTTGTCTGTGACTGGAGAGTCAGATTTTTGTTGAAGCTGGAGGAACAGAGAGGTAAGTCAGTTTGCAGAGATCCCTCCCACCCTGGCTTTTATGTGGCAGATTTCTTATCTGAAACAGTAATATTTCAGTGACTGCTGCTTATACCACAGGTTAATACACGCTACTGATCCCTGATGGGAGAATCATCACCTCTGCCAACAAAGAAGCCTGGTGGATGTTTGTTTGCAGTCTGATGATGGGACATCATGCTCTGCATCTTCAAAGTTTGTCTCTTGATTATTATTCATACACAGTAATGTGAATTATGCTTATATCTAGCATAACTGGACCAACCTGGTGCTCTTCATTTATGGAGGCTGTTGAGTCTGAATGTTGGATGTTGTGTATCTCTTGTTCTCTGGGCTTTGTTGTCCTCAGTCTTTTTGCAGGATCAGAAAACAAAACCAGGATGACCATAAATGTTTCTTCTCCAATTGGATGATGATAAGACTGTGACACGGGATGCCACCTTTAGTCTTGTGATGAAGCAAAGCTCAGGAAGAAGTGTGATTAAATGGTACCCACATGTGTGCTGCTGAGAAGGATGTACAGGGGCACCTGCAGCCAAATCCAAGCCGCCTCAGGTTAGTTGTAGTTGCAGAATGCTATAGGACTGAGACAGCTGAGGCATCAAATGTTTGATTAAACGGATGAAAAAGAGAAGTTTCTTCCCTGTAATTATCATTTTTTAAAATCTGTAGCAACTTCAGGTCTGTCAGCGTGCTGAGGTCACAGAAACAAGAAAAGCAGCTTGACTTCAGAGTGTTGTTTACAGTTTTCTGACATCATGATCTCCCCTGAAGTTTATCACTATTAGGCAAGCAGTAAGTCCACAATACTGTAATGATGATTCTGACTTTGGTCACGGTTGCATAATATTTTAATAATATACAATTATTTTTTGTAATTCATATTTTTTCTGTTAATCAAAAATTTAGTTTGTGAAATTTGTATTTGAGAATGCAGAATGTGACAATATATTTTTGTTCAGTATTTAATTTCTTTCAGTTGCAATTGTTAAATCAAAAATAAATAAAATATATTCTAATTTAGCAAACTAATTTATCAAAAATATATATACATATATCTGTATTAGTTTTATACATTAATTTGACACCTGTATTGAAAATACCATATTGTATTCATACAGAATCAGTTTGGTATCATTGTTTGTCTGATTGCTGAAACTAAGAGCTAGTTTTGATCTAAAGTATCCAAAGTTGAGCTCTGTTTCTTCACCCTTGTGTGTGTGATATGTGATTTCCTACATGCTGACAGAGCAGAGCAGCAGTTTGTGCTCACAGATGGTGACGGTGTGGAGAGACGGTGGTGTTTCCTCAGAAGAACTAGCAGAGTCACAAAGGACACGAGTCCTTCTCACCACCTTGACTTGTTGATCAGTGGATACACTTGTCTCCCCTTTAAAGGAGACACTCTTAGAGAGAGACGATCAGAGTCATCCTTAAATGTTAGTGCTTTCAAATACACAAACATTTTTAAAGGACAAAAACGAACATCCAACTTTGACTGTAATACAATTAAATCTTTGCATGTATGTTTTCAAACTCTCAGATGGGCAGGATATCACTATTGGACTGTCTAACCTGCAGGAGCAGCACTGAATGACCACCACACATGATCAGTTCCTGCAACATTCAGCAGCTCTGCTTTTGGTAAGTAGAGTTACCTAACTACAGTAACTTTAAAAACATGATATCCATTTCTAACAGCCTGGTTACTTCCTGTCAGTTATTTTAGAAACCATGTGGTCACCTGACCTAACACTGTTTCTTCTTCTTCTCCTTAATGTTGAAGTGTCAAATGTCCAACAGCTGGAGAGGAAACTACACCAGTGTACTGGGATGTTTCACCAACACGTGCCAGACGCTGTTCCTTCATGGTGACATCACCAGAGACGGCCCCGCCCACCTCAGGACCTCGCCATTGATCATGATGATTTTAATGATGACAGCGAGCGGAACTAAGACTGTAAAAATCAGAATGTTTAGATGCTTTCTAATTATTAATGAATACTGAGAGCCTCTTTCTGTGTTTTGTCTGTTTTGGGTTTTTTTTACCTCATTTGTTACTAACAAAGTTCACCAAACTCACACAGTTTACATTCTGTATGTTTCCATCTTTACCAGCCACAGTCTACCCGCAATTAAGAAAATAATCCTTAGAAATTGTCGTTTTTCTCTTTTGTAATTTTGTAATTCAGTGAATATACTGCGCTGCTTCCTTTAATTGCGTCTCACATTGCTTTAAGTTTTTCCAGTGTCCAGTTATTTTTTACTGTTGTTTGAATTCTCTGTATGTTTGACCCTGTAGACTGTTTGATGGACTGCTTGTCTTCCTGTTTGTAACCGACGCCTGTTTTTGACTAAAGATTTGGATTTCTGACTTTAACACAGCCTCTGCGTGTCCTCCCTTTGTGTCCTCCTCCTCTGTGAATGTGTTGCATGTGTCACAGATTAACACCTTTCCCACAGTGAGTTGCATCAGCATTCATTCACAGCACATTTCAGAAGGATTCAGAAGGATTCAGATTAATACAGTGATCTTATAGTCAGAATTATCCTGACAGAGTGCCACTGTAAATTATCTTTCATCAGGTCAATTTTAAAGTTCAGTATTTCAAAGCAGGAGTTATGAAGAATCATATTGGCATTAGGACTGTAACAATATGTACTAACAAAGTCAAAGTTTTTTAATTATGCTAGAATATTGGAAGACAATCAGCTTTTAGTGTTTTCTGCATATTAATTATACTGACACAGAGACGGTGACCCTAACTGTACAGAAGTATACTAAACAACTGACAATCTAACAAACATTACTGGCCTGAGCCATCATGCACAGTGAGTCTGATCCTGTGCTGTGAGAGTCTGATAAGCATGTTTCTGGTCAGTTTGGAAGAAATAACATCACAATGTCGATCTTTTTTTCAATATTCCTTCTCTTTTACAACATAAACTGTGATCAAAGCTACTTATGTTCACAGCATGTAATAATACTGACAGTCCAGGGCATTGTGGTCTGTTGAGCTAGGGTTAGGGTTAGCAATTCAGACATATGTAATCAATCTCTTGCTGGATATAACAAACACCTAGGAATTCATATTATAATTTGATTTTCATGAAATATTCATATTCAGTATCAGTCATTTTATATTATAACCACGTATCCACCCAGGCTCATGGTGGGGCAGGGCTCTGTCCTGGGATGCTTGAGTGAAAGGTAATGTACACCCTGACCAGGTATCCAGTCTGTCAGAATTGTTTTCAATATTTGGTTCTAAAATATGAGTGAAAACAAAAATCCAACTAGGATTCTTGCATATGATGAATGAAGTCTGTCTTTGACTGTATTGTCCAGCTGATCCATCAAACCCCCAGCAGGTGAACCTTATCATGACATAACACAGTAACAATGTAAAAAATTAAACAGCAACAGTGTAAATTTAAAGTGCATTTTAAACTCCTCTTCAATAAATTATATGGATGTGCAGTGAGTCATTCAGGACTGTAAAACGTGAACTACAGAACCCAGAGTCTTCACCATTAAATCTGTGGTTGCTTCATTTTTCTATCCTATCTCAGATACTTTAAAGGTTTTAGTTAAGTTGCATTCTCATGGTGAGGCAAAGAGCTTTATGTGTGTGCGTGTGTGTCATGAACGGCTGTAAAAGCCCTTTAATTACAGAACAAAGCGGGTTTGAGTTCGAGTTACGGCAGACTGTCGCCACTTCTAAACGGAACGCAGCCTTCCTACGGCGGACAGCTAACAACAGGAATCGGACGCGCAACCACCATAGCAACAGCCTAGCATGACTTTAAAAACATATTCTGTCTTCATAACTATCAAAAACGTGAAATGATTTGTAAAGCATGAAAGTGTTACAGCTGCAGAGAGCTATGGCGGTATCTTTGGAAGCTGTTTACATAGCTAATAATATACGATGTAACCATGGAGACAGTCAGTCACGTGAGCTAGCGGTGCATGTTTACTACAGTGAATAAGGTGATTGTGTGCACAGCGTCCACACGCTGCAGAGGGTAAAGACATTACTTCAGTATTGTTTTCTATTTATATATGTTTGCCTTCTGTTGACCATCACCTCAGGTTCACCATTACAGTTTCAGCATACAAATGCACACTGTCTAAATGTGAACACATTCAAAAAAAATCATGTCTCAGAAATAAGCACAGCTGTTCATGTTTGTCATTATAGTTTTATTTGTAAGAAAATTGTGAACTTCAAATTGTGTATCAAATCAAAGAACATTTGACAAGTCTGAGTCATTCCTTTGCCCTATGAGAGCTGGAATAAATATATATCCTGACAGTTACAGTTGAAACAGTAGAGACAGGTAGAAATGGGATCAGATTAATCTTTGCTTAGTCAGACACGTCCTGTGTTGGCCTTAACCCAAATTTCCCTCGGGGTCAACCTTCAGGATCAATAAAGTTTTATTGAATTGAATTGAATCATATTAAAAAACAAACAATAGCACGATTTTGCATCCATTTCCAAATTGTAGTCAAGCAGCCCACTCTCATAAATAGGTAACAGAAATGTCTCTAATGTAGACGTGTACAGTCTAGTGTAAGCATTAAAAGACCATAAAGGAAACACTAACATTTATGTGAAACTAATTGTAATAAAAAATGAGCAGGTGATTTACAGATTTATAAGAAAGAATCTGAAAACAACACTTTTTTGGTCTAAGTGGTCAAAGTAGACAACAGAACTGATGTTCAAGAACAAACCGTAGCTGCACTGATATTACACATCTCCATTGTTGTGGTGAACAGACATGTTGCTTTTAAAACCACATGCAGTGTGTGACCATGACTGTCCACTGAGACCATGAACGCCACTTCGCTGAAGCATTCTTTTTCTTCTTCTTGCCATCAGAATGGAAGCAGACAGAGCACGAGCTGCTTTGATCTACTGAAAGGAAAAAGCAGAACATATGAGCTGAAACCATTAAGATAGAAACAATCGTTCAATGCAGTGTCTCACGTAGCTTAGCCTGTTACAACTGTTGATACAAGCTCAGTACAGTTAACACAGGGAACTCCAGTGTGGGAACTAGTGGCTTTAGGTTGATAGTCATTTAACTTTCATGCATTCATTCATTTAATTCAGGAGGAAGAAATGTCAGGTTGGTGCAGGCTGGTTACATGCATTTGGTCCCATGCTGTCTTTAACCAAATGACTTGGTTCACTTTATGGCTGGGCTGTATGTGGGGTTAATTGGGCAGGAGTACCTGTCCTCTGTTAGGCTTAGAAGGTTTCTCCATAAACAGAGCTTCTAACTCTTATAGCTTTTAGCACATCTGTAGCTGTGCAGGCTGACAGGTTTTTGGTGGCTCTTTCTACCCCACACTGGTTGTGAGTGTGTAAATACCCCCACTAGTTCTTTTGGGTTGCAGTTAACTTGGGAGGAAGGGGTGGGTCTGCCATGACTAGATGAATAAAAATGATCTGGGATACATAAATTTCATAATGCATGCATATATCTCTATCAATTGAACCTGGCCTGAGGGCTGCCATTTTTTACATTCAGTTATTTCTCTTAGAAACGTTGGATCTAAATAATGAATGTGTTACAGTTAAAGTGACACTGGTCAGTGCAAATGGCTCATTGGGACATAGAAACCTTTATATTAGATACCATCACCTGATATCGAGTGTCAAACAATATCAAAGCTGTAAAAGCTGTTTACAGTCAGAATGTATAAAAACTATGATTGTAAATAAATTCAAACAAGTGAGCTTTTCTCTTCGTGCTGAATATCAACACTGTGATTTCTCAGACTGTAAGATAGAATTTACTAAATGGTTGATATACATGAAAAATATGTCCATAATCACAAATGACCATGAGAGCCAGTAGAATTAATTCAACTGGACACTCAAAAGACGTCCTTAAATGCTCTTTAAGTGGCAGAACAAATGAACAAACAGTTAATCGCTTACTTGAGATGAAATCTGCTCAGCTACTTTGAAAACAGCTTCTAACTGGTTGGTCCTTTAACAGGATGACTGCTCAGGGGTAAGGCCATCATGCAGTCCAGCAACCTTTATGGTCCTGCTTTGATTCACCAGGAACTATTAGGGAAACCTTTCAGCGCCTCCTGTGAAAGACACAGGCATAAACACAAACATTTATTAACATGTTCCACAGTCTTCCAGTTTGATTTTCTCATCCTGTGGACAACAACGTACAGAGATGCAGGTTTATGTTAACTTTTGTAAGGTTTCTTTACTGAACATATCCAGCTGCAGCTCCACTGTGATCCTGAACTGGATAAGCGCTTAAGAAAATGTGTCAATAAATGGACAAACATCAGCTTACTATATTTATCCAAACAGACTGGACCAATAATGCTTCACTGAGTTAGAGACTTTAACAGACTCTTCTATGTAAGAATGTCTCGTGCTGATGGACCTACAAACTTGACAACAAAGGTTTTTCAGACTACATGTAGCTGTCCTCTATGTCAGCTAACACATTTACATTCATGTCACATTTCTGCTTTCTCATTTTTATCATTATTACTTACATTTTGATTGGATACCTTGAGTTTGTAAAAGATCAGATTACATAATTGGGATACAATTCAATACAATTCATGTATCCAATTCAGGGTTGCGGGAGGATGAAGCCTATCCCAGCTGATACAGGACAAAGACAGGCTGCTAGTTATCGCAGGGCTAAGACAATACGTGTAACAGAAAATCCACTTAGATGTTTGATATTTCTAATAATAATCATAATTATGACTATTATTTGAAATATTATTTAAAGGTTTCTCTATAAATACATTTGAATTTTTTTATAACCCCTAGAATATAAACCTGAGCTGTTTCAGATTCTGACCTCAGTGACCAGGCTGTGTCCTCACTGCAGCTCCCTCTTGGAAGTACGTCTGCTTCTTGTCTTCCCCCAGTGATGACCGCCTGCCCTTAATATCACGTACTGTACCTGAGGAACAAAACAGGACAAACACTTGCCTTCATTTAAGAAGTACATTCATACAGAGATAATCTATGGAAACACACTAGTTCACCCTTTGGGAGGAATCAGTTCCTGTGAAACATTTCTGTAAATCAACATCGTGGAGAATGAAATGACTTCTTCAGGTGACTCAGCAGTCCCACACTGACAAATGAAACTTCTGTGGAAGAAGAATCAGGATTTTTTTGATTTCCAATCCAGTTAAACTATTAAGGATGAAGTAGGAGTCCTCATCTTTGCTCTTCTGAAATCTTTGTTAAACAACAACAAACATAAATTAGTAACAAAAATACAGCTGAGTAGAGGCTTTACAAATCACCAGCAGCCATAAATTAATTAATTAATAAATAAATGTAAATTTTAATTGTCAAATGTTTCTGAGCCGTCTTCAACCTGCTTTTAACACATTAAAGTCCCACAGTCAATGCAGCCTGACTCAATCCTCAAGTGTGTTAAGCTTTTTACACATTTTTTCAATGTTTACACATTTTCTTACACATGTTATGTTAAAATTCACACAAAATGTGTTAATAGTGTAACAACACATTTTTTGTGTCATTTTTTAACACATCCTTTCTAAGAGTGTATTTGAAAAAAAAATCAAGATGACAATTTAGTCATCAGTACTGCCTTTAAAGCAGCAGCTGTCTTTCTCTGCATTACACTAAACTGAATTGTTTCGGGATGCTCAATTTGACATTAACGTTGAAAGAGCAGTTACAGTTCTTAAAGTTACAGAAAGAACACACAGTCGCATGACTACTATTTCTTTTCTCGTTTTCAGGCTTGTTTTCAGCCTCTTTCAGGCTCTGAAACACAATGATTTGTTGTTCCACACCGCAGTCAGCTGTGTTGGAACTCTGCATGCAGCACAGACAGGAGGAAAAAAGTCGACCTACAAATGAGAAAAATCGACTTATGCGACTTGGTCTCTTGGATAGTTTGGCTGCTTCCTCTATGAGAGTTACAAAAATTACGTTGTCGATGAGTGGGAGATTTAATTTCATCATTAGCAGCACTGTTTCTGCACTTTGCCACTTTTTACAAAGGGCGTTGCAAATCATCTTTAAGGGCCTGTGAGACTCTTTTAAGAGATTTACATGAACTTCATCCTCCATTTCAGCCAAGATTTTGCTGGTAAGCCTCTTGGAGATGGCTTTAACTTCTTGCAAACTGATGACTTCACCTGATTTTCTAACCAATCGCCTAACCAGGAATTGCATACCCATTTCCAAATATAATCTGTTTCTTTCTCTATTTTCTTTCTCTTCTATTGGAGTTCCAGTTTCTTTGGTTTCTGTTGTTTTCTGATTTTGTATTGAAATGTTTTTCCTGTCAATACAAGCGTTACAAGTATGATTATGACTTTTTTCTTCTGTATTTGTCACATTTCCGGGCATTACATTTTCTTTAGGCTCTGAAATAAAAGCTGAATCACTCCTACCTGTGTTTGCTGCTATTGTTTTTGAATATGCACTTCTTTGCTCTCTCTTCGTTAGTTTGGCTGCCTCTTCTATCAAAGTTACAACAATTATGTTGTCAATTAGTGGGAGATTTAATTTCATCATTAGCAGCACTATTTCTGCACTTTGCCATTTTTTACAAAGGCCGTTGAAAATCATCTCTGGGAGCCTGTCAGACTCTATTAAGAGATTTACATGAAGTTGATCCTCCATTTCAGCCCAGATTTTGCTGGTAAGCCTCTTGCAGATGGCTTTAACTTCTTCCAAACTGATGACTCCACCTGATTTTCTAACCAATCGCTTAACCAGGACTGCCATACACTTTTCCAACCTAAATCTGTCATTTCTGCTGCTTTCTTTCTTGTCTATTGGAATTCCTGGATCACTCCTGCCTGTGTTGGTTTCTGTTGTTTTTGAATATGCGTTTCTTTGATTTCTTATCATTAGTTTGGCTGCCTCTTCTATAAAGGTTACCACAATTGTGTTGTCAATAAGTGGAAGATTTAATTTCATTATTAGCAGCACTGTTTCTGCACTTTTCCACTTTTCACACAGGGCTTTGAAAATCATGTTGTAGAGCTTGTTGAAGTCCACTATGAGAATCTCATCAAATTGATCCTCGACTTCAGCCCAGAACAAATCCGCATATTTCCCTCGATGAAGGAAAGATGACGAGCAATGAAGCGATCGACTCGAACAGGCAAGTTTTCATGTTTGAAAAGTCCGTGTTTTATGTTTTTGAACTCAGCTTCAACAGTGGCTGAACTTGCTGTGATGCTGGTGCTTTGGAAGAGAGGGACCATTAATACAAGAGGGACCCAGCCTCCTGAACATCCTGAAAGAGCTTTGTGACTTTAGGAAAGACAACAACAAACAATATGCACACATTAGACGAGGGTTAAGAAGAGTTGATGCTAGAATGGAAGAGGCAGAGGGGCGATTCGACGAGACTGAGACGGTGCTACAGTTGTTTATTTTATTCATAAACTTCACTATTTCATTAATTATTTCATGGTTTCTTTGCATCTTCATCTGTAGTACTTCCACATCGGTGTATGCTCCCTGTGTTTGCTTACATTAAAATACCAGTACTAATGACCAGAGCATAGAAATGCAGCTTTTCATATTTAACAATATATTTTGAAAGCACAAGACAAATCACAAACTGCTTTTAATTTAGGTTTTTATTTTCATTTTGTTTTATTTTTCAGTTCTTGATTTGATGGTGATGTGATGCTATATTACATTTTAAGATTCAGTTGAATTTAAGATGTTTAATATAGCATCAAATCACAACCGTCTCCTCAAGTTGCTTTATACTGTAAGATAGAGACCCTACAGTAGCAGCAAGAAAACCCCAATTAATGAATAATCCCTTATGAGCAAGCACTTGGCGACAGTGGGGAGGAAAAACTACCTGTAACAGGCAGAAACCTCCGGCAGAACCAGGCTCAGAAGGGACGGCCATCTGCCTCGGCCGTTGGGGGGTGATGGTAACGATAATACGAAGAGACACGGTGAAGAATATTTCTCAGTCTAATTAAAGTCGAATGAAATAGTTTTAAAATAAAATATACCTCTGATGTTAACTCTGAGGCCAGACTGCTCTGGGCTTGACCAGTTACAGCCGAGGAGGTCGAACTTTAAAGTTGAGGTGAAAAGGAACGCGATTTCATTACTACTTCAGCTAGAAAGTTGCTAATTCAATCATGAAACTGATCAATGATCAGCTGATTGGCTTTTCTCTCTGCGCCAGAAAGAGGAAACCAGCGGATGTCGCGCTAAACAACAGCAGCACCTTTAAGCTTGATCAGCTGTCGGTAGAATTTATTTAATGTTAATTTCTAGTATCAGCTGATGTTTGCTGGAGCCACAGCTGTAAAGCTGCTGGTCATGATATCGGTTTGGATATGTGGTGAGAGGGAAACATGAAGATGAAACCAGGAGATGTTCTTACTGAATCACCAGAGCTGAACAGGTGATGGAGAAACAGGTTTACCTTTTAGGTGACATGAATGAGTTGAAGGGAAGTTATGAACTGTTTCTGAGAGACAAATAACACCAGGATCCTTTTTTTACGTATAGCTGACGGCTGGTAGCTGTGCAGGGGCGGGTCTAACAAAGTTTTGCCAGAGGGCCAGGTAGGGCATTAACATGGAAAGGGGGGCACAAAGAAATACTTTTCTTTCTTATTCTCATTTAAAATGTCTAGCTTTTAATAAATATTTATCTGAATCTTGCAACCAAAGTTTTCATCTGATGTAAAATGTATAGAAATCCATTTTTGTATTCAGTAAATATTAAGACTATAGTCTTAGAAGGGATGTGTTAAAATTGACACATGATGTGTTAAATTTTAACACATGTGCTGCATCAGCTCAGGGACAACACATGATGTGTCAGTTTTAACACAATTAATGTGTCTGCTCCTTTAACACATCTTCTGTGTTAAAAATGTAAACACAAGGATGTGTTATTTTGACACAAAGATGTGTTAAAATGTGTACATTTCAATTTTTGAAAAAAAGGAGAAAAAAGATGGGTATATATTATACATTTATTGAATTCCATTTTTTATTTAGCATATTATAAATCATTACAAACTGAATAAACAACAGCTGTCAGAGTATTTTCAATTAAAATGTTTAAAATTCAATTTTAGCCAAAGCTATGTCACAATTTTTACTTGACAAAATCAAACAAAATTCATATCTGACTAACTTTCGATCTCTCTAGATCATTAAAATGTCAAAAAAATTTAAAAAAGGGCATAATATCATACATATATATATATATATATATATATATATGTTCTGATATAATCATGTCCAGACAATACATGAATTAAATTTTTTTAAAGGCAACAATTGTCATCTTCAACAAATTGTCAACATTCAACAAATGCGCAGTTGCATGCAAACAGAAAAACATACATTTTGGCGAATATAGCATCCAGGTTATACAATTTTGTACCTTGGGTTTAAATACAGCTTATTAGCATCAAAGCTTGTCACTATATATAAAGGCCGAAAATCAAAAATTTCACCCAATCAGTTCATATTGTCTGACCTTTCCACTGCATAGGCAGGTCAGAGTCCTGATAAGCAGTGTATTTGACAAAGATGCCAAATGAGGTTTCTCACCTTTGTGAACAGAGACTCTCTACATTTTGGACAGGTAAACATTTTACTTGCATGCTTTAATCTGTGCAATCAGCTCCAGTACTTTGGTTTTCCTTTGGGTGGACAGCGGCAGGTCATAGACAAACTCAAAGAAGGTGAAGACAAGCGGTGCTGGATAGGACAAGTTACATACCCAATACAGTTTGAAAAGCTTATCCACAACACACGTCTGGGCTTCATTCAGAGAAATGGTTACTCTGTCATTCTTAGCAACAGTGATGTACTGCCTGGTTGCACTCTTTAGATCACTCTTGTTTCCAGGGCAGCTACTGATTTGAGCTTCGGAATGATACTGGCTTCCCATTTTCGTAAAAAGAGATCCGTCTTTCCTCCTGTAAGCTTGCCAAACTCCAAGTCCACCTTGTGGAGAGAAAAAACAGTGTTTAAGTTTAAAATAAAGCATTAAATACATGAAATCAAAAGTACATTCTGCCCATTTGGTAGCTGTATGGCTAAAATCAAACTTTACAGTATCACATTTCTGTTACCCACTTCCACATCAAGCTTACCTACACATTGAAACATAACAATTTACTTGGAGTGGTATCTGAATACAAGTCTATTATTCCTTAATTTTAGCTATGATTTGGGTCCCATCAGACCCTTAGAAAAAATTAGGACTTTTTAGCTGATGTTCTAGCAGCCAATTTCTTATTTTGTCTGTCTGCGGTTTGTCCTGTAGAGCTTTTTGTGTTGAAAATAGTGCTGCTGAAAGCAGAGTTTCATACAGATTTAGGTGATTTTTTTTGTAGGTTTTTCACTTCCATGAGCAGTACTTCTACATTGTCATTTGATGTCCCTACTATTATAGTCATTTGGTGGTACGAGTAAGATTTTGGATCATGTGAAAAGTGATGCTCATTGTAATAAAAGCCCAGTGAATAATGATCCAACTCTGAAATTATAAAACTTTCAAAATATTCACTAGGAGCTCATAAACATAGCTCCAAATGTACCCACTCCTGTTACATACTTTGTATGCAAAACACAACTGAGTGAAGAAGGAGTACATAAACCATTACCAGGAAACCAAGCAACTTACCAGACTTGGCATGTCCAAAAACCGTGGGTACTCTCTGAATATTTCAGCGGCAGTGGGGAGTCCTTGCTAATGCAGGCTCTGCGACTGGTGTATGTTTCCTCCATGCCTGACATGATAGTTGGAGAGAGGTATATGGGTAACAGCTGAGCAATTTTAACTGAGAAAAAAAAGCTCTAATAAATAATGAGATACACAGTAAGTGGAAACAAGTGCAATTTACAGTATGTAGTGGAATTTACATTATTAAAATGCTAAATTTACTTTAAAAAATTTACTTCTCATCTATAAAAGTGGTTACAAGGACTTTGACAGATTCTAAGTTGTCATATGCGTGCTGAAAAAAAGAAACACATGGCTGAATAAGTAAGATTTGCATGGTCAAGTTGCTGTTGTTTTTTTTAAATAACACTGACTATTACTTCCTCAGAAGTTCTGCATAAAACAGAAACTATATCAGAGCATGTTTCCAGCAATAAGCCTTAAAAAGAATGCGCACATACTTTAGTTAATCATACTAGATGCAAAAACTGCTTTAACTGCTTAAAAAATAATTATCTCTGTCAATATGAGGTATATTTCATGTTAAAGTTACTCAGTCTTTATTCCCATTATGTGCTAGCAAACGAATGGTCTCGGTGATGACTACATTTGCTATATTCAGAGCTAACAACAATATTGCCATTTTACACAACACTGCTATGGTTAGGTTCTGACTCTGGCGTTGCTCATAGACACCAGAATGCCTGTCGGAGCCGCTAGCTCAACTACAACACTGGTTCTAAGAGCAATTTCTGAATACTCTAATACATAAATAAGTAAATAGATAAATACATGAATAAAGTAATACATAAAATACTACCAAACACATTTACTCTAATGAAGTATGGTACTAAAGCCAAGAACTAATACTAAAATTAAGAGTAGGATATGTTAGCAAGACTGTTACATTAAGGTTAGCTAGGTATAGTTAAGCAGTAATTAACTTAAACTCAAAACTCCTATATAACTCCTATATTTTGTATAAATTCAAAGTTTCACATTCTTCCAGAAACCCGACATATTTTCAGTACATTAAGATAAACTGGTAAATTATACTTACTGTAAGGTCTGACAACATACTAGGAGACATAACCTCCATCTTTGTCTCCTTTGTCCAGTGGCGCGAAAAGATAGCGCCCCCTTCCGCCGCTGGTATGTCATGTTGCTGGCGGAATTTGTTTCAATTTCAGCATGTGTGTTCTACTCATTTCATTTTCTACTTTTACTTCAATTGTATTGCCCTAGTTCACATGTTACGGTCAAAATTAAGCCTGTTCTGTGTGGATACTCATGCTTATAGTATAGCCATGGCCATTAATGGTATGCATACACATGAGAAATAAAAAATTAATCCTCTTTCAGAATTTTAGTACACCATACACACCTTGGTCCACATTACATTATAAAATGTGTTATTGTTGAAAGTAATGAGGAAATGATTATGTAAAACAACATAACTAACATTTATTTATTCAGTTAATATAGTTTTAATACATTGTTCATCTACAATTATTTCACTAAACAAGGGCTAGCATCAATTACTGCGCTGCTAATTTTAGGTCCTGTTGTAGATTCCGAAAATACACACAAAATGTGTTAAACTGTGCAACACATCAAGTGTGTTAAGCTTTTTACACATTTTTTCATGTTTACACATTTTCTTACACATGTTATGTTAAAATTCACACAAATGTGTTAATAGTGTAACAACACATTTTTGTGTCATTTTTTAACACATCCTTTCTAAGAGTGTATTTGAAAAAAAATCAAGATGACAATTTAGTCATCAGTACTGCCTTTAAAGCAGCAGCTGTCTTTCTCTGCATTACACTAAACTGAATTGTTTCGGGATGCTCAATTTGACATTAACGTGAAAGAGCAGTTACAGTTCTTAAAGTTACAGAAAGAACACACAGTCGCATGACTACTATTCTTTCTCGTTTTCAGCTTGTTTTCAGCCTCTTTCAGGCTCTGAAACACAATGATTTGTTGTTCCACACCGCAGTCAGCTGTGTTGGAACTCTGCATGCAGCACAGACAGGAGGAAAAAGTCGACCTACAAATGAGAAAAATCGACTTATGCGACTTGGTCTCTTGGATAGTTTGGCTGCTTCCTCTATGAGAGTTACAAAATTACGTTGTCGATGAGTGGGAGATTTAATTTCATCATTAGCAGCACTGTTTCTGCACTTGCCACTTTTTACAAAGGGCGTTGCAATCATCTTTAAGGGCCTGTGAGACTCTTTTAAGAGATTTACATGAACTTCATCCTCCATTTCAGCCAAGATTTTGCTGGTAAGCTCTTGGAGATGGCTTTAACTTCTTGCAAACTGATGACTTCACCTGATTTTCTAACCAATCGCCTAACCAGGAATTGCATACCCATTTCCAATATAATCTGTTTCTTTCTCTATTTTCTTTCTCTTCTATTGGAGTTCCAGTTCTTTGGTTTCTGTGTTTTCTGATTTGTATTGAAATGTTTTCCTGTCAATACAAGCGTTACAAGTATGATTATGACTTTTTTCTTCTGTATTTGTCACATTTCCGGGCATTACATTTTCTTTAGGCTCTGAAATAAAAGCTGAATCACTCCTACCTGTGTTTGCTGCTATTGTTTTGAATATGCACTTCTTTGCTCTCTCTTCGTTAGTTTGGCTGCCTCTTCTATCAAGTTACAACAATTATGTTGTCAATTAGTGGGAGATTTAATTTCATCATTAGCAGCACTATTTCTGCACTTTGCCATTTTTTACAAGGCCGTTGAAATCATCTCTGGGAGCCTGTCAGACTCTATAAGAGATTACATGAAGTTGATCCTCCATTTCAGCCCAATTTTGCTGGTAGCCTCTGCAGATGGCTTTAACTTCTTCCAACTGATGACTCCACCTGATTTCTAACCAATCGCTTAACCAGGACTGCCATACACTTTTCCAACCTAAATCTGTCATTTCTGCTGCTTTTTCTTGTCTATTGGAATTCCTGGATCACTCCTGCCTGTGTTGGTTTCTGTTGTTTTGAATATGCGTTTCTTTGATTTCTTATCATTAGTTTGGCTCCTCTTCTATAAAGTTACCACAATTGTGTTGTCAATAAGTGGAAGATTTAATTTCATTATTAGCAGCACTGTTTCTGCACTTTTCCACTTTTCACACAGGGCTTTGAAAATCATGTTGTAGAGCTTGTTGAAGTCCACTATGAGAATCTCATCAAATTGATCCTCGACTTCAGCCCAGATTTATTGGTAAGCCTCTTGTAAATGGCTTCGACTTTTTCCTCACTGATGACTTCGCCTGATTTTTTTACCACTCGCCTAACTTGGTTTTCCATACAGTTTCCAACCTAACTCTGTATATTCTCTGTTTTCTTCCTTGTCTATTGGGATTCCCGGACCACTCCTACCTGTTTGATTGGTCATTGTTTTTCATATGCGTCTCTTTGCTCTGTCTTAGTTAAAGATAGCTTTGAAAATTGTTTAGTGATATAGAGAGAGGGGGTATACTTAAGACTCTGTCCTTGGCAATGACTTAGTTTCGCTACAATACTTTGGAAATCCGTTTCTCTGAGCTTTCAGAAAGGGAAGATCGCGGTCTGTACATTTAACGTACGACAACTAAATGCAAATGCAAGATTCAAGTATAAAGCCCGCTGTTTCACCCCTATTTAAGGACTCGAGTGGAGGTCACGTGCTGCAAGATCAAAGCAGAAAGGAACTGAGCTGTGAGCTCAGTTCCTCACGTCATGCCGTGAGCGTTCACCTACATGCACGTGCACACAGTGAGGATCACCTATAAAAGCAGAGTGAAGCTGACCCCCACCACTTGAAACGTAAAGGCGGAGCGGTTAGTGCTACGTTTGTGCAGATTCGTGCAGTTAAAATTAGCGTTTGTGCTGCTACGGTTTTTGGATATTAACATTATTTTATAGTCATTCAAAGGTCACCATCCCCCAGACTGCTCCAAAAACAGGCCAAATGGTCTACTTTTTTAGTGCTACGTTTGTGCTGATTTGTGCAGGTGAATTAGCGTTTGTGCTGCTATGATGAGATATTCTGTTATGGTGTTACTGCTGAAAAATGTCTTGTTCATAAGTTCTGTTAAAAAAACTCTGTTGTATTTATCAGCTAAATTGTAATGAGTGTATTAACTTCATTTCTTTACTTCAATCACTTTTTGTTCATAAACTACGATGCAAATGCTTGAGTATTTTTCTTAAGGTGGATTAAAAACTTTATGAAAACTACATTTGAACATTTTACACTCCATGAACACTTTTTGAGAGAAAACAAGCTAGCAGTCTTTTGCATCAAATACACATTTTCTGGCAGAAAAACTTATTGGCTTTACTGTGTCTGAAGGATTCTTAGAACAGCGTGTTACATCTGGTTTCTGAACAAGGTAAGCTACATTTAAAATACTGAGGTTTTAGTTACTGAGTTAATACATGATATAGCTAACTGTCTGGATCAAGGGGTTTTTTTTGGGGGGGGGGGGGGGGTGTTAAACATTTTCAAAACTGTCCAAGAAAAAGTTTCTAAAGCACTTTAAAACATGTATCACACTGATTAAGTGCTGTACAGTACATGTTAATGGGTTAACACTCAGACTCAATTTAATAAACTGACAAAGCTCCATCTTAAAACATAATTCAACAAAATATGTAAGTGTAGATTGGTGGAGAACTTGGGGAGGGGTTGCTCCTGGCTGAATATATAGGTCAGAAATCACATTTTGCTCCATCATAATCATTGTGTGTTTTTTTATTTAGATGCCTCGAAAGCCATCTGTAGACAAGGTTTCCATTTTTGCAATTCTTTGCAATTCAAAAGAGGCCATAGTCCAAAATGGCAAAATAGCCACTCCAGCTGCATCAGTCTGGAAAGAGCTGAGTCAGCAGCTAGAAGACAAGATGTCAGCAAAGGCCCTGTACACTTTTGTGAAGCTAAATAGACACAACATCTGGTCAGCTTTGGAAATCAGTGATCAGGAAAGTAATAGTGAAGGAGAGTTAGATTCACATTGCATTTCTCCTGGACAAGAAAACTGTCAAGCTTTTGAACTAGAAGTCCCTTTTGAGGACTGGGTTAAATTTATTCCTGAAACAGTTGAATACAATGACAAGTTTTCTCCTGCCCAAAAAGGGAATACACAATTTTGAAACCTGGCACTTGGACTCATATCATCAACGATCTTATATGGAAGAAGATCAAAAATACATGTACACTTGTGTTCCGAAGAGCAAAGGTCCATCCAACTGTCAACAATAATTATCTGGACATCAGAGGCGACTGTAAGGAGTGTCATGGCCAGTTAGAAATGTCATGTGACAGACAGCCAGCAATTAATAGTCCAATGGTGCTTCAGTGTTTCATGAGAAATACAGATCTCTCCCTGCACACTGGCCACTCCAAGCGGTTCATGTCTGGAAACCTGCGTGAACAGATCTCTAAAGAGCTGTGTGAGGGCAGAAT
Source organism: Oreochromis niloticus (assembly GCF_001858045.2). Lineage (NCBI taxonomy): Eukaryota > Metazoa > Chordata > Actinopteri > Cichliformes > Cichlidae > Oreochromis > Oreochromis niloticus. Next base: position 27,611 of record NW_020327069.1, read on the forward strand.
GGAACCGGCTGTATGGAGGTCAGCGAAGGCAGCAGATCTGATGGATGTTGGAGATCCTGAGCCAAGCCACCTTCCAAATTTGGCCACTCTGCGAAAAGCCAAACAAGAGAGAAAAGACTTGGAATTAGGAGATAAGGACCCCATTGCATCTCTGCAATTGTTAAAATAGCGTTCCTCACAGTGGTAGCATCCGAGATATTGGACTGGACAGGTTTTCTGTCACTACTGGAGTCAAACACAGATGCATGTTTATAAGACATTGTCAAAAAAATCTCCCCCAACTGTGTGTTTTGATGCAACCGGTTCAGTTGTGAAAAAACTGCTGAGACCAAATGGCAAATCTGGGCATATCTTCCTTTATCAAGGTATTCTGAAACAAAACAATTGCCCCAGTGTCCCAGTGGTGCAAATGCTGTCAGAGAAACACGATGTTAATGCCATCGCAAACTGGTTGACAGAATGGATTCGTGCAGGTGCACCTGTGCCAAAGGAAGCTGTGAGTGACTTTTCTCTGGCAATTCTGGGAGCTCTGGTCAAGGCTTTCACTCCTCATCCTGATCTGAAGTCCTACCTTAATGAATGCTTTCATGTCCTTCTTGGAACCCAGTCTGCCAAACTCCCCCATGTTTTATCAGGGTTGATGTTGCGCACTGCATCAATGATATGCCAGTGGGACTGCCTGAAGAAGAAAACACATCGTGTTAAAGATTTCTTTGTCAGGTCATTAGGAAAACTTCTTCAGTCTCAATGTTTGGACCATGCAAAACAGCTCCTACGTGCTATCACTGTTGTGGCCCTCAGTGAGGCAGAAGGTGATGACAGTTCTGGAGCCCCTCTTCCTCAGAAAGGTGCAAGAAATACCTGAAAGCCCAAATTGCTCAAGACTCCATCATCATTCCAGATGAACAGACGGAGGAAAGTGAGAGAGTGGATTCAGTGGATGAGATCCAGACAGACCTGCGACACTGGGTAACAGAAATATGTGAGGAGAGCAGGTCACTTGCTGCAGCAAACGGGATAGAGATAATATTCACTTTCTCCCTGAGATTATTCCTCATATAATAAGACTGGCAAGTTACTTGCACTCTGGACAGGAATAATGGTCCCTCTCTTCCAAAGCACCAGCATCACAGCAA